>NW_026598298.1:0-37949 GCF_029784155.1 Uranotaenia lowii | reverse complement strand
TGAAAACATGTTGTCTTGAGTTTACACGTTATATCTTGGTTAAGAATCTTCCACTTCCAATTCTTCCAACCAAATGTTTCATTCAATTTCAACATCAGCCTGAACCATTTTACACCTATCTAGCACGACTGAGAAGCGAATTAATCAATACCATCTGTCAATGAACTGATGAACCGGAAATCAATCAACCAGCAGTCGTCGATAACCTTTTGGGTTAAACTTTTTTTTTCGAATGGAACCAAACGAATTTCTGCTCGGCCTCATTTTTCATTCCAAATTACTCCGTTGACAGATGTTTTCATTCCAAAATTTCTACAAAGTTGCTAGGAATTTTCACAATACCTCAGTTAGAAGTTGTTTTCCTGAAGAAAAAAGTGTGAACGAACAACGGATTTTAACATTTCAACGGACAATAAATGAGCTTCCGTCAATCGTGAATTCCTGTGTCTGTAATTTGAAGCTATAAATTTTCCTGCCAATAACATCGCGGGTGGCCGCTTATTATTGCGTTTTGCTTTTCGCGTATCCTTTCCTGGTGCTAATTAATATTTACAACGCGCTACCGATACCTGCCGATATCGAAATCAAATGGTGTAGCGAATCTTGATAAGCGGTAATAAAAAAAAAGTTACCGCTCCAATTTTCCAGTTATTTGAATCCAATTGACCTCTTTTTTTGATGGATTTCAATCTTGGTTCTTGTAAGAAAAACATCAAAATCCTTCAATACAAAAACAGACTGGTTTTTAATTACTGATTCCTGATTTCTGATTCCTGATTTCTGATTACTGATTCCTGATATCTTATTATTGATTTCTGTTTTATATTTTTTATTTCTGATTTTTTATTTCTACTTTCTACTTATTAATTGATGAAAAATTATCCCTCAATTCTGATGTATAATTTATTTTTTCTAACGTCTTTCTTCGGAAGTCAATTCAAAATTCCTTATTCAAATGCTACATTCGAAATCCAAAATTCAAAATTCAAATTCAAAATTCAAAATTCAAAATTCAAAATTCAAAATTCAAAATTCAAAATTCATAATTCATAATTCATAATTCATAATTCAAAATTCAAAATTCAAAATTCAAAATTCAGAATTCGAAATTCTAAATTCGAAGTTCAAAATTCAAAATTTAAAATTCAAAATTCAAAATTTAAAATTTAAAATTCTAAATTCTAAATTCAAAATTCAAAATTCAAAATTCAAAATTCAAAATTCAAAATTCAAAATTCATAATTCATAATTCAAAATTCAAAATTCAAAATTCAAAATTCGAAATTCAAAATTCAAAATTCAGAATTCGAAATTCTAAATTCGAAGTTCAAAATTCAAAATTCATAATTCAAAATTTAGAATTCAAAATTCAAAATTTAAGATTCAAAATTTAAAATTCAAAATTCAAAATCCAAAATTCAAAATTCAACATTCAAAATTCAAAATTCAAAATTAAAAATTCAAAGTTCAAAATTCAAAATTCAAAATTCAAAATTCAGAATTCAAAATTCGAAATTCAAAATTCAGCATTAAAAATTAGAATTCAAAATTTCAAATTCAAAATTCAAAAACCAAATGCGAATTTTGAAATTCAAAATTCAAAATTCAAAATTTAAAATTCAAAATTCAAAATTAAAATTCTAAATTTAAAATTCAAAATTCTAAAATCAAATGCGAATTTTGAAATTAAAAATTAAAAATTCAGAATTCAAAATTCAAAATTTAAAATTCAAATTTCAAATTTCAAATAAAAAATTCAAAATTCAAAATTCGAAATTCAAAATTCAAAATTCAAAATTTAAAATTCAAAATTCAAAATTCAAAATTAAAATTTTAAATTCAAAATTCTAAAATCAAATGCGAATTTTGAAATTAAAAATTAAAAATTCAGAATTCATAATTCATAATTCAAAATTCAAATTTCAAATTTCAAATTTCAAATTAAAAATTAAAAATTCGAAATTTGAAATTCAAAAATCAAATGCGAATTTTGAAATTCAAAAATCAAATTCGAATTTTGAAATTCAAAATTCAAAATTCAGCGTTACAAATTCAAAATTCAAAATACAAAATTCAAAATTCAAAATTCAAAATTCAAAATTCAAAATTCAAAATTCAAAATTCAAAATTCAAAATTCAAAATTCAAAATTCAAAATTCAAAATTCAAAATTCAAAATTCAAAATTCAAAATTCAAAATTCAAAATTCAAAATTCAAAATTCAAAATTCAAAATTCAAAATTCAAAATTCAAAATTCAAAATTCAAAATTCAAAATTCAAAATTCAAAATTCAAAATTCAAAATTCAAAATTCAAAATTCAAAATTCAAAATTCAAAATTCAAAATTCAAAATTCAAAATTCAAAATTCAAAATTCAAAATTCAAAATTCAAAATTCAAAATTCAAAATTCAAAATTCAAAATTCAAAATTCAAAATTCAAAATTCAAAATTCAAAATTCAAAATTCAAAATTCAAAATTCAAAATTCAAAATTCAAAATTCAAAATTCAAAATACAAAATTTAAAATTTAAAATTTAAAATTTAAAATTCAAAATTAAAAACTCAAAACTCAAAACTCAAAACTCAAAATTCAAAATTCAAAATTCAAAATAAAAATTCAAAATTCAAAATTCAAAATTCAAAATTCAAAATTCAAAATTCAAAATTCAAAATTCAAAATTCAAAATTCAAAATTCAAAATTCAAAATTCAAAATTCAAAATTCAAAATTTAAAATTCAAAATTCAAAATTCAAAATTCAAAATTCAAAATTCAAAATTCAAAATTCAAAATTCAAAATTCAAAATTCAAAATTCAAAATTCAAAATTCAAAATTCAAAATCCAAAATTCAAAATTCAACATTCAAAATTCAAAATTCAAAATTCAAAATTCAAAATTCAAAATTCAAATTCTAAATTCTAATTCTAAATTTTAATTCTTAATTCTAAGTTCAAAATTCTAAATTCTATATTCTAAATTCAATGTTCAAAGTTCTAAATTCTGATTGCTCATTTCTGATTTTTTATTTCTAATTGATGAAATAATTATCTCTCAGTTCTGATTCATGCTTGTTTCTAATGTGTTAATTCGGAAGTAAATAGCTGAAGTTCCGGAATTAGTTTTCAAATATATAAATCTTGATAATTAGAAATTTATTGATTTACATTTGAATTTTGAAATATAAATCCAAAATTCAAATTTAAAAATAAAAATTCACAATTCAAAATTTCAAACTCGAAGTTTTCTAATTAAAAATTAAAAATTCAAAATTCAAAACAAAATAAAAAATTGAAAATTCAGAATTCAAAACTCTAAATTCTAAATTCTAAACTCTAAATTCAAATCCTCAAAATTCAAAATTCAAAATTCAAATTCAAAATTCAAAATTCAAAATTCAAAATTCAAAATTTAAAATTCAAAATTCGAAATTCAAAACTCAATATTCAAAATTCAAAATTCTAAATTCTAAATTCTAAATTCTAAATTCTAAATTCTAAATTCTAAATTCTAAATTCTAAATTCTAAATTCTAAATTCTAAATTCTAAATTCTAAATTCTAAATTCTAAATTCTAAATTCTAAATTCTAAATTCTAAATTCTAAATTCTAAATTCTAAATTCCAAATTCTTAATACTCAATTCTAAATTCTAAATTCTAAATTCTAAATTCTAAATTCTAAATTCTAAATTCTAAATTCTAAATTCTAAATTCTAAATTCTAAATTCTAAATTCTTAATTCTAAATTCTAAATTCTAAATTCTAAATTCTAAATTCTAAATTCTTAATTCTAAATTCTAAATTCTAAATTCTAAATTCTAAATTCTAAATTCTTAATTCTAAATTCTAAATTCTAAATTCTAAATTCTAAATTCTAAATTCTAAATTCTAAATACTAAATTCAAAATTCTAAATTCTAAATTCTAAATTCTAAATTCTAAATTCTAAATTCTAAATTCTAAATTTTAAATTCTAAGTTCAAAGTTCAAAATTCAAAATTCAAAATTCAGAATTCAAAATTCAAAATTTAAAATTTAAAATTTAAAATTCAAAATTTAAAATTTAAAATTTAAAATTCAAAATTCAAAATTCAAATTCTAAATTCTTAATTCTAAATTCTAAATTCTAAATTCTAAATTCTAAATTCTTAATTCTTAATTCTAAATTCTAAACTCTAAATTCTAAATTCTAAATTCTTAATTCTAAATTCTAAATTCTAAATTCTAAATTCTAAATTCTAAATTCTAAATTCTAAATTCTAAATTCTAAATTCTAAGTTCAAAGTTCAAAATTCAAAATTCTAAATTCAGAATTCAAAATTTGAAATTTAAAATTCAAAATTTAAAATTTAAAATTTAAAATTCAAAATTCAAAATTCAAAATTCAAAATTCAAAATTCAAAATTCAAATTCTAAATTCTAAATTCTAAATTCTAAATTCAAAATTCAAAATTCAAAATTCTTAATTCTAAATTTTAAATTCAAAATTTAAAATTTAAAATTCAAAATAAAAATTCAAAATTCAAAATTCAAAATTCAAAATTCAAAATTCAAAATTCAAAATTCAAAATTCAAAATTCAAAATTCAAAATTCAAAATTCAAAATTCAAAATTCAATATTCAAAATTCAATATTCAAAATTCGAAATTCAACATGCAAAATTCAAAATTCAAAATTTAAAATTTAAAATTCAAAATTCAAAATTCAAAATTCAAAATTCAAAATACAAAATTCAAAATTCAAAATTCTAAATTCCGAATTCTAAATTCTTTATTCTTGATTCGAAATTCAAAATTCTAAATTCTAAATTCCAAATTCTAAATTTTTAGTTTTAAATTCTATATTCTGAATTTGAAATTCAAAATTCAATATTCAAAATTCGAAATTCAAAATGCAAAATTCAAAATTCAAAATTCAAAATTCAAAATTCAAAATTCAAAATTCAAAATTCAAAATTCAAAATTCAAAATTCAAAATTCAAAATTCAAAATTCAAAATTCAAAATTCAAAATTCAAAATTCAATATTCAATACTCAATATTCAATATTCAAAATTCAAAATTCAAAATTCAAAATTCAAAATTCAAAATTCAAAATTCAAAATTCAAAATTCAAAATCCAAAATCCAAAATTCAAAATTCAAAATTCAAAATTCAAAATTAAAATTAAAATTCAAAATTAAAATTCAAAATTCAAAATTAAGTTTCCATTAGCGAAAATATCAGATGAATTGATTGGACATAGTTTTAGACGCCGAACGAGCTTAACACGGAGATACCTTTTTAACCCCTTATTCTCCTACATATATTTTGTTAACAATAGAAAAACACTTTTTAGGACTGGAAAATTTTGAACAAAATAGACCTATCTTGTGTTATTTTTTTTTCCGAGGAATGGAATGAAGACTATTTGAGCCAGCAAACGCTTCGGAAAATGTAGTTATGACTGATTTTACCCTCGATTTCCCTATATTTTTCAATAAATTTTGAATACAGTCAGTACGGACTTGAAATTTTCAAACCAAATGAGACTTTTATTGAGTGTTTTTTCGAGAAATCAATTGAAGGCTAATCGAGCCACTGTTATGGCTGTTTTAACGCTCAATTTTCCTAGATTTTTCAAATTGTTAAGCCATAACTCCATCTTCCGAAGCGTGCGGTGGCTCTATTCGATTCCTCGAAGAAAAAAAACACACCAGATAAGTCTCATTTGGTTTTAAATGTTCAAGTTCGAACATGTATTTTTATAAAATATTTGAAAAATGAAGGGCAATTTATGGATAAAACAGTTATAGCTCCATTTTCCGATGCGTGCGATGACTAAAATAGCGTTAATTCGATTCCTCAGAATAAATCACACCAGATAGGTAGTTCTCATGCGTTCTGAAATTTTCCTGTGCGACAAGCTTTTTTCTGAATTAATTGAAAAATGTTGGGAAATTTGGGTTAAAACAGCCATAACTCCATTTTCGATGCGTGCGGTTGCTCAAATGGCCTTCATTTGATTTCTCAGAAAAAAATACACTAGATAGGTTTTATTTGCTCCAAAATTAATTTTCAAGTCCGAACTCACTTTTTTCATAAATTATTGAAAAATATAGGAAAATCGAGGGTAAAACCAGCCAGAACATCATTTTTCGAAGCCTTTAGTGACTCAAGCGTTCTCCATGTGATTCCTTGGAAAAAAATCACACATGATCTATTTTTGTTCTAAATTTTCTAGTACAAATCGGTGTTTTCCTAAATTGTTTTCAAAATGTGATGGAATTAGAGATTAAAAAGGCACTATATCTTCGTTCGCAAGCTCGTGCGGCATCTGAAACTATGTCAAATCGATTTTCCGTACATTTTCACCAAAGCAAAGTATATTTTCTTAGATTTCGTTCATGAAGATGGGAAGATATTGAATTTCTACGCGATTTATATACCTACTTTTTCTCCATAGTGCGTTGGTTTAAGACTTAGAATTCAGATTTCATATCCAGATTTTCAATTTATATCCTGAATTCAAATTAAAGAACTGGGATTGTTGCCAAATTGAAAATTACGTATCAAGAATTTTGAACAATCATAAATTTCTACAAAATTCAAACTTTTTGGTTTGAAAACAAAATTTTCATATCTTGATTCTGGACTTCAGTTTTCAAAATATAAGTTTTCATTTAAATTTTATTTATTGAATTTTTAATTTTTCATCTGAAGACCAACTTTTAGTTTGCAAAAATTTCGCCACAAGGCAGGTAGGTCGGATGAAATCTCACTTTTGCCAAACCAGCTCACAAAAACCACACAATTTGAGCTCCCCGGTTCAAGCTTTTGCTAGTTCTTTTCATTAAAAACTTTTCATTTCCATTACCCCCTTCCTTCTAGTTATCTTTAGACCTACCAATTATGTTTCCTTTTTGTGATTTTTTCCACGTTTTTCACGTGCCAAATTTACAAATTAAAAATTAATAACTTGGAAGCGAGCCGATTAAAACCGACCAGATGAAAATTTTTCTCTTGGAAAGAACAGAAGCATAAAAAAACACAACAAACCACACCCGTAGCAGCCGTTTTTGGAGCTGTTGCTGGAGCACCATTTCAAGCTTTCCTCCCCCGCAAAACAACCAAAACAAAATCAATTTGGTACCTACCAAAGCGACCAACTTTGCATGAATGGAGATGGAAAGGATGCTGAATGGTGGTCCAGCCAAAAGCCGAGAACAGGTTGCCAATATTTAGGGGTGAGCACATGATCCTGTTGCGTACATGCTTCATCCACAGACAACAAGTGCCAAATCCGAAAAGGACCTCTTCAGAGGTTTTCCACTTCCACTGCTGCCCATTTCAAGGTAAAAGGTGGTGCTGCAACCAGGAAAGAATGAATGTAGATAGACCTTCATAGAACTATGTAGATATGTACGAAACCGACCGACCCACAAGTGTGTAAAAATGCTGACCGTGATTTTGATTTCGAATTCGCTGAGAGTTGCTCGATATTCGTCGTCGAATAAGGGGGAAACCACTAGGCACTAGATCTCTTCTAGTTAGCTAGAGCTCCAGCATCCAGCAATGAGGATGCCACACTAGCGAGGACGAAAACGACGACGGATGACCGAAGGACGAATCATCGAATGAACGAAACCCAACGAGCGAACGGATATTACCATCTACCAACTGGGATATAGGTAAGTAGACAGAGAGCAGCGAGTAGTGGCTGAGCGGGTGATTCGAACTGAAAACACGCGCGACATACAGGCACAGCTTTGCTAGCAGTCAGCAACACGCAGAGACGAGAGATAAAATCGTGAAGATGGCTCTGCCTGCTGCTGACTGACTCTGGCCACAATCTGGCGTTCTTCTGAAACGAACCGGATGGGCGAGCGAGCAGGGATGCCAGCAATTACCTATAGGTATTTTTAGAAAATATCCAAAGTAAAACGCGGATATTGAATTTGTGTGAAATTGACAACTGTTATACCTGGAGAGACAAAAAAGGTGCGAAGTTAATTATTGATATCGAATGGAAATTTCAGAACTTCAGCGAAAGGCAGCACCAGACTGAATGGATCGTAGGATTCCCCTTGGGATATGTGTGGAGGGTTAAAAAATGGCATTTCATGAACGATCATCTTTAAAGGCTTCTCTTTTCGAAAGCTTTTTTTAAAAGCAGGTGTTCGGCACAGAAGCGATATCCAGCTAATCGCTGAACAATATTCTAATTTTTGGTTAACGATTTCATTTTGTTGCTAAATTTTGGTTGAACTTAGGAAACTTAGGATCGCAAACTTCCATTACAGGAAGACATATCTTGTGTGATTTTTCCCTGGAAAATGAACGATTGCCGTTTGAGCCACCGCACGCTTAGGAAAATGGAGATTTGGCTGATTTTACTTCTAAGTCCCCTACATTTCTTGATTAATTCAGAAAAAAACATATTTTGGACTTGGTAGGCTGTGGCTGAGTGGAAAGGACGCGTTTTTTGTCTGTCATCAAAAATTTAAAATTTCAAGATTTGAAAAATTGGCACAACTTTTAAAACGGAACCAATCAAACAACGGAAACTTTAGGAAATTTTGAAAATCAAACTCTTTGAAGATTCAAGCAGTTTTTCCTGGCGGACTCCTCCAACATCTAGGATCGTCATTTCATTTGGATTTTCCGGTGAGCCCGTTCCTTTATATTAATTTTTCATGTTTGTAAGCGTTCCTAAAAACGATAATAATATACTGCCTTTACAATTTTGATGCAGTTGAACGGCATTTAATGGTTTATAAATTCCACACAATTTTCAATCATACATGTTTTGTGATGGATTTACAAGTGCCATAAAAGGAGAATTGAAAACAATTTTATATGTGACGAACTTTTATTTATGTACAGAGTTGACTTCATAAAGGTGGTTTTTAAGGATGATAGTTTTCTCTTTCTAATTACATATTTCAGAGTTGATCCAGACTTTATAATTATGTTAAAACTAACTAGAATTGGTCAATATTTGTGATTTGTTTTTGTATTCTTAACTTTTGGTTTTCTAGATAATTTGGAAGTTATAAATTGGAAAAACTTAAATATTTGAATAATTCAAAAATGTTATAATTTGGATATTAGCAAACTTGTTTTTTTAAACATTTCTAAGATAATAGGTATTCGAAACTTGAGCCCGGAATGGTTTTTTTTCTGATAAACTTTATATAATTACAATGGAAATTTTAAAACAAGTGGATGTTTGAAATGTTTGTTGTTTTTTAATTAGTAAGTTTGACTATTTGAAAAATAGAACATGAAAATTAAAAAATCAAAAGCTGGAAAGTTGAATCATTTTATGATTTCAGACCCAAGATATTTCGAATGTTTAAGATACACACATATTCCAAAATTGGCATATGATATCCAATATTTGGAAATTTGAAAATAGTTTACTTTGAAAAATTTGAAAATTCAGGAAAAGATTTAATTAAACTTGATAAACTTTGAAACTGGAACAATCAATTTGCAAGAAAAATAAGAAAATTTCATACATTTCTTATACTAAATGGAGTTTTGAAATATTCCAATTTGTAATATGAACATTGGAAAATTGATATTTTTCAAAAGTTTGGTACGTTCGAAATGGAAAAAAAATTAAAAATAGGTTGAGATTAGGTTTAATGATTTCTTCTATGATCAAGTATTGAGTAAATTTTATATAACACATTTGTCGTTTTCAATATTTTTAAATTGAATATTTTTTATCAGAACATAACGCATAACCCCAAACATTAGCGTGAGATTTGTGGAGAGATGGCGTACAGCCGGTCTCCGTAAAACAAATCATCACAGGTACTGCACTTCCTTTCCTCTATCGTTTTTTATTATCGATCACAAGATGGTAAAATGGAAATAACATATTTCAGGTCCTTTAAACAATAATATTATTTGTTCTATTGATTCGAATTCAGATGGTTCCAGGTTTTTAAAATGGATGAATAAAAAGAGATTGATTATGCCGTTTTGCAAATTCGTTAATGTTATAAGATCCAGTTTGAGGGAAATAAGAAACTTTCATTGAGGTTTCATTATTTCAAAGTTTCGATTTTTAATCGTTCTTATGTACTGTTAAGCCACTTGAAATACTATTGAAAAATCACTATCATCATTTAATCATGAAATCAATAATTCTTTATTATAATGTTTTTTCCTTGAAAAATTAATTCAAAAGGGTTACTTTAACATTTTAAGAAAATATATAATTCTTGAAATAATAGTCTCATCTTGTCTTAACTAATGTAGACGATTGACTAGGAACCGTGGGAGTGCAAGAGAAGAAAATAAAAGTTTTCACTGATTTGTAGTGAGAGAAAATTAGAGATGTTTTCGGAAATTTCCGTTGCAGAAAAATTACTAAATAAAGTACATATACATTGATAAGATAACCTTTCAAAAATATATTTATTACAAGGATACACTGGTTTTCTTCATCATGTTTTATTATTCTAGATTAAATATGTTTTTAATAAACTTAACTTACTGTTGATTTACTATTGATGAGAAAGACTTCTAAAATGTGAGGCAAAGAAAAGCATATAGCATCAAAGAGTTTTCAGAAAGGCAATATTAGCTTAGCTTAGCTTAATTGACTACCCACATCCACCTTAAATCATTGAACGTAAAATGCAACATGCAATATAATCTCAATCAGTAGTTCTTTATAAGCTTCGTGAAACTTTAAAAGTATTTTCATCGGTATTAAAGCAAACGCATTTCAAATCCCATGATCGCAGGCGTGGCTTAGTAGAACTAATTCCACATCGCCAATGGTTGCTACTCCGTGATTGACCGAGGCCATCAATTTTGTCCAGAAGTCAAATGAATGGTATCTGGGATTGACAGCACATTCACAATGAACAAAACTGATGCTCTCTCTTCATACATCAATAACGGCGCCGGCCACGTCCTAGTAGTCAATGGATAGAAGGAAAATAAAGAAAAGGATTGAAAGAATAATATTTCATGCTTTAGGACCGAGGTTACCTCTGCATCCTAGCAAATCAATTTTTGTTTGGATTGGGTAAAAAGGATATGACCAGGAAACACTTTTGACTAGTGTTATGTAATCAGTGTTAGATTCTATTATCCTAAGCTCCTGCGATTTGGTATTTAAACATTTTCAATTCAGATGAGGATTTTTTTTTTCAAATAACTACATAATTAAAATTTGATCAGAAATCATAAGGATGATGCCTTATTCTATTAACGTTTAAAATGATGATGAATTATTACACTGGTTTTTGAATATAAAGTAAAGATGAATAAAAAAAATCAACTTAAGGCCCTAAAATATCTTACATCTGTTTCCCAAAATTTGTTAACCAGTATGAAATTATGACAAATACTAAGTCTTTTCACAAATTATTTTAATTTGATCTAAAAAATTTAAAATTTTGTAGTGTAAAAAATTTAATGGTTTTGGGTTTTTTCACTCACTATGAAAATTTGAGTTTTACTAGAATTTGTATACATTCGATGAAAAACTTGTATAGTATGTATATATGTCAAAATATAATGTGAAATCAGCTTGTCATATTTTTTGGTAAAAATATGAATAACTTAAGTAATGCCCTAGTTATTTGAACTGAAAATTCGTCTAAATATAGAAAATCGTGAATAAAACAAGCCTGAACTTTAATCGTTTGAAAGATATTGAACTTTTCATGGAAGCGTGAATATTTGATACCCAAAATCAATTCAAAAGAATGAGTTAGGTTTGTAAACGAAAAAAGAAAGAAAATGGGATGAATGAAAAGAAAACTAAATTTTCACTTCTAACAAGAAAAAGCAAATCAAATGCATTACGTTAAACTCGTCTTAGTTGAAAAAAAAGAAAGGGTACTTATCCTTGAATTTTCATTCAACTGCTTTCCAAAAATCTTCATCCATCTTCCTGAGTCACTAATCCTGTGCGTAAACTGGACATCATGGGAGACTCCTTTTAATCCATCGCGAATCCATTTCTTGTAGGATTGCCCTCGCTGCTCGATCGGTACGTGTTTTTTAAAATCCTTGGTAAAACTTGATGTGTTTCAATTTATAGCAATTTTCTTTTTCAATTCAACAGTCAAGTTTTTCAATTAATTTCGATTTTTCCACTAGCTTGATTTTGGCGGATGAAAAAAACATCAGTTTTCAGAAAGGCAATATTCATAGAAAAACAATTTGGAAAAATTTATGTCATTTTAAGTTACTTTCCGTCTTTAACCATTAAAGCTTTCGCAAACTCTTTGGTTCAACAGGGATCATGTTTAGGAAAAAAAATCTAGTTTATCAAGGAAGAAATTTGGATGGTATTGATTTGCCTTCAATATTTTACTCGATCCATTTTAATTGGACGTTTATCAAATGCCTCAGAGAAATAGGAGTTTCCTTAGGAAATGTCTAGGAGCATAGGAGGTGTAGGAAACCCATGATCGCACCATTTACCAAAATGGATCCTGATCTCTACCTTTCACCAACTTACACAACCCCTTCCTTGGATACTTGAATATGGATTCGCAGACGTATAGACGGTTTCCATAGTTTGTGATACTAGCTTATATCTGGTTCTGACTATTCCATTTTTTTTGGAGTGCAGTAGCGAGAGGTTGCTAGTTGAACTTAAAGAGTATCTTACTAACAATCCTTCCTTTTTCCCCATTGACTACTGGGACGTGGCCGGCGCCGTTATTAATCATAGAAAAAAGGGAGAGCATCAGTTTTGTACAATGAGAATGACTGCTAATCCCAAGCACCATTCTTTTGGACTTTGTGCAAAATTGATGGCCTCGATTAATCACGGAGTAGCAACCATTGGCTAGTGGAACATGTTCTGCTTAGCCACGCCAGCGATCATGGAATTCGAAATGTATAGTTTGAAAACAAATGTTAAAAAAACGAAGTTCCTCTAGAATCAATTGAAAAAAAAAAACTGTAAATGAAGCATTTCGAGTTCAATGATTTAAGGTGGATATGAGTGGTCAACCAAGCTAAGCTAAGCTAATTCAGAAAAAACATATTTTGACTTAAAAATTTTGAACCAAATAAGACCTGTTTTGTGTATTTTATCCCGAAAAACCGTATGAAGGCTGTTTTACCCTCAATTGTTCTATATTTTTCACACAGTTCAGAAAAAACACTTTCGAATTTGAAAACTTTAAAGTATCAAATAAGTGATGAAGAAAGGATTGATAACAAATTTTTTGTAGTCCCAAAGGGCACAACTGATTTGTTTAATTTGAAAGCCCTAAACACGTTGTTATACTTTCGATTACAATGCTTTGAAAGTGATTTCATGAAAGGTAAAGCATGGATCACTACAAATCTGGACGCGTTAAAACGGGTCTATCTCGGAGCTATGTAAACGAGAAAAAAAAGTTTTAAGGAAAAGGAAAAATAAGAAAAAAAAATATTTCGATGTTTTTTTGATAAAAATTCGAACTTTTCGTCTAGAACAGTGGTTTTCAAAGTGGTCCCTACCGCCCCTCGGGGGCGTTGAGAGCTTCCAAGGGGGCGGTGAGCTCAACTTTCAAGTTTGGGGGGCGTTGAAATGGCTCGGGGGGGCGGTGAGGTCATATTAAAATAACATTTTCGGAAATTACGAAACAACATAGATTTCAAATGAAAGTCATGTTCTTTCAAATGAATTGTCTTAGTAGAATTGCTAAACGAAAGCTTTGTAAAAAGGCAACTTCAGTGATTCGGTCATATATTTTTGGAAAGAAAAAATGACAGAGTTCTGGCTTTTCAGCCTATTGAAGTTTTATTTTTTAAGTTCTAATTTGTTTGTCATTAATTCAATCGATTTAAATATACCTGCAAAAATCACTAGCCATAGATAAACTTTCAAATTGCCGGAATTCAGTAATTACAATCTATTTTGAATTTTCAAATTCGCGAGTACTGCTCAACTTTGAAGATTTTAAGTGTCATTAAATAAAGTTTGTTTATGAAAGGATACACCAGTTTGAAGTTATTCCATACCAATTTCCAGAGGAAATTATACAAATTTGTTATGAGTATCGCATATTCACATTTTTTGCTGTTTCTGTTCGTACTACAACATTAATTGGTCCCAATTTTTTTTTTTTTTTTTTGAGGAAATGAAAATTTCTTCTTTTAGCTTAGCCTAGTCAGAAATAAACTCTAGCTTATAGATACATATGCAACAATACTTACTTAAAGAGGTTTATGGCATGAAAAACATGAATTCTGACGAATTTTCTCACTTATAGAAGATTTTCGCTTGTCCAGGTTCGATTTTTCTTTTTTATACGTTATTCAACCAACTAAATAGTAACTCAATTCTCAATAATAACAAATTGATTGAAAATAAAGAATTGTTCACCACACTTAAAATATTAGTTTTGTTTTCAAAACAAACTGATTATTTTCGCAGTTTAAGTATTTGTATAGGAAATTTTAATAATTTATTTAGAGTTCACTGAAGGTTTAAGCTAAGGTTGCCAGATTTTTTTCAGGACGTATCTCTAGGGATAAGATGAAGGATATGCAGAAAATAAATCAAATTTTATTCAAAATAAAATAAAATAATAGTTGTATTCAGCAACACTGAAGATAAATAAAATAAAATAAATTTCTATGGCAACGTTTGCTATTTTGGCAATACTAGGCAAACACAAAACAAAGTCAGTCATTGATCTATTCTTGTGAGCGATAGGCGTGTTTAAGTGAATCTCTGAATTGAGATTCGTAAAATCACGACAGTATCCGGACAGTTTTATATAAAAACCTGGCAAAATCCGGGTATTTGATTTCAAAATTGACGACCAAAAATCTGGGCAATATCCCGGAAAAATTTGTCAAAACCCAGATTTTTGATAAGTTATCACTTAGAATTTTGAGTATTTTTCAAACCATGATAACTTTTTTATTATAACTGTAATCGAAAAGCGATTCAGGATGAAATGTTTGTCATGATATAAGCTTCAACAAAACACACATTCAATACAAATAGATTACTATTAAAATAAGTTATTGATGATAAACCAGTGTAACCTATTTCATTGGGTCACATCAGGAGCAACACATTTTGCAAAAAAAATCGTGTAATGTGACGGAACGAAAGAAGATCGCTCGTGAAATGACAAAACGCACATAAATTTAAATCCAATAACTAATTTTTCTTGTCAATTCAAGCAAAACGTGTTCGCAAAATTTCGTTAAGCTCTGTCGTTAAACAGAGCAGGAAAATTTTGAACACTATGTAAAGTCGCCTGATGAGACATAAAGTGGGCCACAGACTACACAACATTTGTACAAATGCGATGAAATACGATGAAATTTTGTCGCTGTAAACACGATTTGCATAGTGTATGGCACTGCTTGAATGAGCGCCCAAACGGTTGGAGTAAAATCGGTCGGGATCGAAATAGTTTGTACAAACCATCCTCCCAGCCGGGGTGGGGATGTTTTTTTTTGTTGCTGTTGCTGTTTTCGCCAGCAATCGTTTGTGTTCGCGTGAAAAATGTTTATATAGTGTGTGGGCGAGCATAGATCAAACAATCGTCGTGGAATCATCGAATTTGTACAGGCCATTTGTGTAGTCTATGGCCCGCTTAACGGAAGAAAAAGGCTTTATCTTGCAAACCACTGCATAGAACAAAATAAAATTATTTTCAAAGTTAAATTAAAATAATATTTTTTTTATAATTTATAGGTTGCAAATTGAAACAAAACTCGAACAAAGTACGACGATATAAAGTTTGTCTGGAAAAAAATCAACACCTAAAAATTATCACATAAATAATTAAAAAAGTTTTTTCAAATGATGTGGTGCTATGCTGGAATGAGTCTTTCGGTTTTTCAAAGATTCCAACATTCTTTTAATTTTTTTCAATTCACTCAGGGGTGCGTTGAGCTCGAAAATTTAGGAAAAAGGGGGCGGTGATACATAATTGTTTGAAAACCACTGGTCTAGAACCACTCATCAAAGTTTGGACACCCTATTCACTGACCTCAGCGGCCATTTTGTTCCACAATCTCTCCATCTCTGTTGCTTCCCGAGTCGTCCTACCATTCTTCTTCATCTTCTGCTTGACAATTGCCCAAAATTTTTCGATAGGGCGGAATTGAGGGCAGTTGAGTGGGTTGATGTCCTTTTCAACAAAACCACCCGTTGGCCCAATACCACTGTAGTACCTCCTAGCTGTAGTGGCAGCATGCCAAATCTGGCGAAAACTTTACTGGTCTTTTTTGAGATCTATTGTACCAAAAAAAAAACATTTTTTAAAGCACTCCTCCTTGTACATTTCGGAGTCCATGGTCTTGTTTTTCACAAAAACCGGAATTTTTCGTCCGCAAATGCAAATACCTTGCCAGATCAAACACTTTCTTGCAAACTTATCAGCAAAAACGAATTTTAAGTTGCCGGGGACATCACCATGACCAGTGCAGTGCACCACTGCAGTGGCTTTACATAATTTTTGGCCAGAAAGCTGCCCAAAATCCATCTTCACGTACGTTTCGTCATTCATGAGGATGCATCCGTCGAACTTCGTTGGAATCTTCTTGTATAACTTGCGGGCACGTCCTTTGGCTACTAAATTCTGCTTCAATGTCCGGTTTGGTTGCTTACTGGTCCGATAGGATCGTATTCCTTCGCGTAGACGAATTCTGCTGACGGTGCACCGGTCGGCGTTGAATTTCTTGGCAATGTCATAGTCCGACTACCCTGTGTTTTCCTTGATCGTTCTCAACACCTTCAAATGCAGTTTCCGATCCTTAATTCCGCTATGACGCTTGGTATGAACCTGCCGATCTATAGTACGCATCTCACGGAAACGTTTGAGAACGCTACACACGGTTGATTTGACCATTTTCAACGATTTTGCTATTTTTGAACCCGGGTTTTTGACGTGGGTGTTCAAAATTTATTTTCATCTCGCGGCTTCCATCACGTGTAACTTTTTTGAAACAAAACGAATCGTAATGAAATTTTCAGCTCTGGTAGAAGAAACATTCCTCTACAAAGTGCTGCCAAAACATTCCAGATCCGACAACTAGGAGCACTATGGTAAAATAAATAGTGCGTCCAGATTTGTAGTGATCCATGCTTTATATATGTTTCAGGTGCTTCCACGGATATGTTCAAGGTTAACACAACAAAATTTGGAATAGCAACTATTTCCATTAAAGTTCATGATAAACGTTGATACACATGAGATTAAAACTGACAAAAAATTTTAAGCCTAAAAATTTATTCTGAAATATCTTGATGAGTTTAGAATCGTTTCTATTTTTAAAATTTATTTTCTTCAATTTTGAATCTGAAATCAATTGGACTCGAAATTAATCCCTTCCTGATTCAAAAGGCAAGTTCTTAAATACGAATATCAAATCTGTAAGTGAATAATAACTATTGATTTTTTGAAATCTAGCCATGTTGTTCAAGAATCAAATCAATCTCATTCAATTTTTCAACTCAAGTAATTGCATCGTGACGGAGAAAGTAGTCGACGATCAACGGGATAATTTTAGTGATTATTATGAACGTTTGATGAAGAGCTGGAGATGAATTTAAATGTATTTCGCCATTCCTAGAGATTGAAATTTAAAACTTGAATTATTTTGTGTTATTTTGTTTCGATTTGTGATTTTCATACAAGTTTTTTCATTTGTTTGAGAGTGATGCGAAGAATTAAGTATAATTTATGTTATGATTTTTTTATATTTCCTTATTTCACAATCTTTCATTTCTTCTAACATTTTATCCGTCAATAAAATTTCATAATCTTGAAATATTCTTACTAAAAAAGACATCACTTTTCACCGAAAAGGCCGATAAATTACCAACTAATTAGACTTGCATTTAAGAATATACCTACCACGAAATTGAGAAACGAAGAGCATGACAGAGATCTCGACGATCCATACTATTCTCAGTTATTTGGCATTCAAATTAAAATTTCGATTTTTCCCTTTTCCATTGCCAACACCTCTTCTCCCTCTGGTGTTTTTTTAAATCCTAAAGTCGATTTTTTTTCAAAAAAAAATTATTCGAGATAACACCAGTTTTTTTGTTTTATGCATTTTTAATAAAGATGTACCGGCCGAATACCGATAATCACCTTTTCAACGTTTAGCCAAACGAATATTCGGCCAAATATTGTATTGAGTTTTTGATAAAAAAAAGAGATTATTTCAATTTCCATCTATTTCTTCCATGTTAATGTCGCTCATGTTTTGAATCAATTATTTTCAACCAGAAAGGACATCAGATAACTTGTCGCTTCTTGAGCGTTTATCATCAAAGAGATTGGGTTACTTTAAAACCTAGGACGAAACTTGTCGAATCAGGTCCCAAGCAATTTGAGATTGATTATTTGATAACGAATTAGATGAAGAACGAATTTGAGTAAGATTATTATAATAATTATAAATTTTTTAAAGACATTTTACCATTCTTATGGCATTCATGTCTGTAACTGTAACAGAAAAAAATCATCTACAACTTATCCGTCAAATTACAGAGTTTTATGAATTTTACAACGTTGGTTTCCTTGTTTGTACAATTCGATAGAATATCATAGATTGAACCTTCCATATCACAGTTCCATCAGTATCATCGTTCCAAAAGAAAGCTGTGTGTTAAACGAGTGTGCCCTATACGCAACCTAGTTGAGTAAGATACTTTCAAAATAGTTGTTAAAAACAACGAGATCTTCAACTTTAAGCATGCCACACTTTCAACCATACGTACTCACATGGTCGGGCAATTTAGGACAATTTTGGAAAAAAATATTTAAAAAAGGCAAATCTGAACGCAATCTAGGCTTTGTTCTTAAACATACTAGAGGAAATAGAAAGAGAAAACTTGTAAAAATCGTGTCGAAGGACTAAACAAAAATTTATGTTCATTTTGATTTTTTTTAAATCGTTTACACAAAATGTTAAAATTTTCAAAGAAAAATTTGAGTTTTTTATATAATTTAGCAAATAATATTAGTAAAACCGGGCAAAATCAGGGAAGCTTTAAACAATATCTCGGCATCCCAGCCAGATTTAACTTATTTCGAATTTTTTATAGGATTTATTGGCAAGCCTGGATATATCAAGAAAATCTAGAATAAACGATAATCAAAGTTTAAAGCGATATTCGTCAGCATTCTCCTGTACAATCTGCAGTGAAAGGTACACAGATGCCCCTAAGATGCTTTTGCTGAACCATAAGTTTTTGATGATTGTGTAGCTCTTTCAACATCACTTTTGAATATTTCATAAATTATCCAAAATCATTTGATAAATTTGGCAAATCTGTTTTTTAAATATAAATAATAAATATTCGGCCTATTCGGTCGAATACTTAATTCAACTTTTCGGTAAGCCGAATATTCGGTCTAACGGTTTTTTGGCGATATTCGGCCGACCGAATATTCGGTTCATCTCTAATTTTTAATTCATGTTGAATAAAAATACAAATTTCGATTTTTCCGTTTTCCTTTGTCCGCCCTCTAGTGAATTATTAGAAATTGAAAAAAAGTCAAATTTGAATAAAATACTATTTGAGACATTTCTCGTTTTTAAAATACTCCACGGAATGAAAGTTTTTGAAAATGAAGGGTACAACGACTAAGAAAGCCCATAATTTTTATAAAAATTCGACTGTTTTATAACGGTTACTTCCCGCTTGGGGAGGGAGGGAGGAAGGTGACCACCCCGATTACCAACCGACACTTCCTCCCGCCATATGACCGCATACGACTGGAGATAATTTTAAGAGTTCAATTAGCTTAACTTATTTGACAACTTTGATGAAGACCGCAAAATGTTTCGACTTATGGTTTAAAAGATATAAAAGTTTCACTTTTAGTTGTATTATGTTCTATTTCACCTTCAAAATTCATATACTCAACCGCACAAAAAAAAACAAAAAGAGACGTTCTGTAACTGTTTTTGCAAAAGCAAAAATTACTCGTAATATTCGAGAAAGTTGATTCTTGATTTGAAATTGCTAATTTGAACTACTCCAGTACTACAATGATATTCTACAGTGTTACCTTTGTCCACCCGTTATGACGGGGGTAACAGGTTCCGTATAGAGAAGTATTTATTGAATTTCTGTAAACCTAGTGTTCAACATAATCTTTTAAAATTATGCCTGTGCGAACTCATGTTTAGTTAGCTTGCGCCAACACGTCATGTTCATTTACGATGTTTTAACCTGACAACACTTTGTCGGATTTTTCCTTTGAGTGTCAAAAATTAATTTCCCCTAATTTTCAAAATTTCATCCTATCATCAAAATGAAATCTTTACAGAAGATATTCAAAGGCTGGAAAAAAATCGTCATAAATATACACGAAGGCGAAGAGATGAGAAAGAATTTCAAAGAAGCGAAGGTGCTTGCTCATCATGGTGGCTCCAGAGAGCAACCATAATATAAAGCATTTTAATCGACTTAGTTCATCCGGCAACACTGCCCGGGTAGGATTCTGACGACCGAGATTGACTACTGGGTGTGTTGGGATGGGTTTCGTTTGGTTTGGTTTGGTGTAAATGTCATGATTGCTGGTTCGGCTCGGGTGTGGATGATGAGGAACGTGTGGGATACACTGAGATGAATAAGATGGGAAGAGCAAGGCAAGAGCTGCTCGGTGGAAATAATGGTGGTTAATGAAGCATGTAAACTGCAACCTTCAACCTCTTCAAGCCCGCACCCTAGAGTGTGGCAGGAAGCGTCGCAACATAGGCAATTGTCGTGTTTGACACACCAATGAGAAGTGTTTCTGCTTCTTCTAGGTTTCTTCTTCCTAGGGTGTTTTCTCGCTTACCTGTGGGGCTCGGCGTGAGCGACATCATGTCAAAGTGTATGTTGCCCGATTGAAATTCATGGTCCTTCAGGAAGGTCAGCTTCGGTCCACGCCCCTTCTGCAAACCGGTCACGGCCGTATTAATTGACCGCAGGTAATCGCGCCGGCCAAAGTTGGTGTGCGGAACCAGCAGGCCGACGTTGAGCTGGTTCCTCCGGTTCTGCTGGTGGTTCCGGGACGAGGACGAATGGACCGACGAGGAGGGACCTCCATGAGCTCCACTTCCGCTCGAAGAATGACTATTGCTATTGCTATTACTGCTGCTGCTACTACTGCTACTGCTACTGTTGGCGGCCCCACTTTTGTTACTATTGTTGCCGATGCTGAGGCCACTGCCTCGGTTCGATGTCGTCTTGTAGCTTTTCGGTTCGACGCCCGGAATTAGGCAACCACCGAGCAGCAGCAGCAGCAGCGTCGCGGAAGCAAGCAATAAATTCATTTTCCCTGCTGCTAATTTGATTCCAATTTTCATCGATATCACACTACACTGCACACCAGGATGATATTTTTGCATCCGACCCCTCCCAGCGGCAGCTCAGCTCATTGGCAGCATCCGACAACATCCGCCCGAAAAAGTGTGATGGCCGCCTCTCTGCTTCTTCCTCTTCTTCTCCCCAGGCGTATCCTCGTCGAAAAAGTAGGAACCCGACACAGGAGATCCACACCCGGAGACACCGAGGCGGAAAAAACGGAAATATCAGAAATGGGCGTATTTCCTTCGTCGTCGTCGTCGTTCACTTTACAAATTCATGCTTTTCGTTGCCCATTCATTTTCTCTCCCGGAGGGCTCACTGGCTAATACCGTCGACGACGACTTTTCCTTCGATGCCTCTGCGACTGGCCTCGACTGCCATTATTTGCCACCCATCATCGACTGCGATTACGATTTTCACAACCATTTTTAAGCTTTTCTTCAGTAGGCACACCAACAAAATAAGAGTCGCGAAGCAACACTAACAAACTCCGATTTGGGACGGAGACCAAACCCAGAAATGAAAATTCACCAAACGACGGAGCAGCAGAAAAAATACTTTCTTATAAAACACTCCCGTCGTCGTCGTCGTCGTCGTCGAGATGCTGCAAGTTCAGCAACACCAACAACTCACACGCACACTTAATTTTCTTCTTCCCCTTACTTATTTGCACAAAACCCACAGCAGCAAAACACAGAGCAGATTAGCAACGACGATTTTCCGCCACTTCCCGGAGCGACCTGCTGCAATTAATGGAAAACCCCGAAAGAAAACAATTTTTTGAAAATATATAGGTATAAATTTCCTTTCGTTTTTTTCGTATCCTTCTTCCGTTTTTCCTCCAGAAGGATTTCTCTCGTCGTCGTCTGCTGACTGACTGATGCTCTGTTGTCGATCTCCGATAATATTTTCCAGTGATAGTGAGATGTGTGCTGCAGCAAGCAGCAGATGCGATTTCGGGAGACTCTGCTTGTAGAAAGAAAGTTAGTGACAGGCGAAAATTTCTCCTTCTTCACAGAGACACACGGAGCACAGCATCACAGCACAGCACAGTACCAGCAATCGCGACGCGGCCAGAGTCTGTGAGTCCTCTGGATGGAAGAAGTCACTAGCGAGGCTCGCGTTTGCCCTTCTCGAATTTCCTTTGAGTCTTTCAGGAGTCCTCCCAACATAATCATCGGTCCAAACCAACACTCGGAGAAGGATGCTGCCTTCTGATGACGATGATGATGATGATGAGGATGATGTCAATTTCAGAGGCTGCTGGCTGCTTTCTAACTAATTTTGGTGCTCTTGAGAGGCACCAAATTGAGAACTTTTGATTGTCGGTGAGAGCCCCCTAACTAGCAAACCTCCCCGAAAATGAAATTGTGGGAAAACTCCCATCATTGCTCTCTTTCTGTTCTCTCTTGTTAGTGTGGTTGGAAGGACGCTGGGTGGGCTGGCAGATGAAAACTGCCAAAAATTACAGCAAAGGAGGGGGGATTAGATTTATGCTGCACGCAGAATTTTCTCCGCCTTTTGCAAACCCCTTCCCCCAAAACGGGTGACCAATGATCTTTATTTTGTTTCTTACTTTTCAATCAAGCATATATGGGGCTTGTGATATATGTAGCTCAGTTGGCAAGGCAGTTCCTTCCTGAGCCCAAGGCCCGTGAGTTCGATCCCAAGAGTAAACATCGATCACAGTTTTACCGGATAAATTTTTCAATGACTGTTAGCCAACTGTTTCGTTGAAATCGGTCGCGAATAACATAAAGTTGTCAAAACGACCATAATCGAAACAAAAAAAATCAAGCATGAAAATTAGAAAAAAAAGTATTTGTTTTCTAAATGTTTTGATCAATCGTTGTCCAAAATTACTAAAACTTTTACAAAATATCTTTTTCTGTAGTAAACTCAACAGATTGATTTTTTTTCGAATATTTTAGAAAAGAGATCTTTTCAATAGCATGCTCAGGTAGGTCAGGTAGGTAAAAATGCTGAAATCAAATCTACTCTGCATTACGTTGAATTCGTGATCATATGTTGTTTTCTGAAGTCAGTAAGATGATCGAAATCACTGCAATTAAATGTAATAACTAAAAAATACTATTCAGAAAGCAATATAGTATCAAAATTATTTTGGAAAGGATGAATTCAAAATAGGACAATTCTTTACGAAATTGTGGAAAAAGGTTTTATCTAGATCAAAAATCACACACTTCGTGAAAACAACGGAATTTTGAGTCATATTTTGTAATGTCAGCCAATGAGAGAGTTCAATGCGTTCGAGTCTCAACATGATAATAACGTATTTTGCAGTTTCTCATCCTTTTTGGATAACTTTTGATGCTAGTACTTATAAACAAATGAGGAACAGTGAATTTAGACAAAAAGTTGAAGTCTAGTAATTCAACTTTACACAATCTGGATCAATCTTCTTCTAGCTTTTAAAGCTGTTTACTAAAAATTCCAATGGTTCAAGAACTTTTTGCATGTTAGCCGAATGGAATTTATCTTTTGGCAGGCGGGACGATTTTTGAGGGGGGAGAGATCGCGAGAACAGAATCCAAACAAGATTTTAGAATCAAAATTCTTTTTTATTCTTAATCTGTAGAATGTGAGCATAAGAATTTCATTTTTAAAAACAGACATCAGGTTCACAGTTTAGAATTGTATCGAAAAATGTTTAAATACTAGAGTGGCAGAAAAGTTGCTCTTGACCAATTTCGAAAACCATATAGTCGGATACCTACATTTTATAGATTGGCCCAAAAACTGATTTGTGCAAAATTTCAGCTCAATCGGAATTTATTTAGGGGTTCCTCAAAGCGCTCAAATTTTTGGTTTTTTGACCCTCAAAAAGCAACAAATAAAATAAAGGAAATCGGAAAAATCTAAATTTTAATTTTGATTCCAAATGACTTGAAAATGTATGTAGATTCCGGGTTCTGGAGCACACGAGAAACCCGCAGACAACCACACCGAATACCACTTTTCGGATAGAAAAAACTACTCTACACGCGATTTACTGGGAATCAGCTTTATTCCACCAAACGCAACCGTTCTAGATAACAGTTCACAGAGTATTGTCGATCGAAGTCGTGATACTTGATCGAGTTGGATAAGAGGTTATAAAATCAAATTAGGGATGTCCATCCAACATGTATAAAACGTCGAGATCCGGTGTTATCTAAAAAAAATTGGTCGAAAATCGACTTTTGGGACTTTTTCTAAGAAAGTCTATTTTTGGCTAAAAAAATTATCATAATTAAGATCTCGACATTTTATGCATTTCTAAGTCATTTTTCATTTTTCTTTTTGGTTCGCCCTCAGGTGTTATTCAAATTCTTAAGTCGGGTTTTGACCAAAATTATTTTTCGAGATAACACCAGTTTTCAACGTTTTATGCATTTTTAAATCATTTAACCTCAACATTAAAATTTCAACTTTTCTGAATTCCTTTTTTCTCCCTTTGGAGATTATTGGGAGTCAAAAGTTCGAAACTTTAAGCACTTTGAGGCACCCCTAAATCAAGTCCGATTGAGCTGAAATTTTGCACAGGTAAGTTTTTTGGATCAATTTGCAAAATGTATATTAGTGTGGCAGCCAAATGGGTCGTGTCGAATTTCGCAAAAAGACCATACACATTTTATAGATCAGCCCAAAAAATGATTTGTGCAAAATTTTATTGAATTGATTTAAGGGGTACCACAAACAGCTCCAATTTTCGTTTTTTTCGACCCTCGAAATCACCAGCGGAAGGAACAAAGGAAATCGGAAAACTGAAATTTTAATTTTAAAACCAACTGACTTAATAAGGAATAAACTTCGGAATCTCGTGTGTAATCTCGAAAACAAAATTTTAGACATAAATCGACATTATGATTTCAAAAACACCTCAGGGGGGACCAGAGGAAATCTCGGAAATCAAATGTTAAATTTGATACCAAATGACTTAGAAATGTATAAAAAGTCGAAATCTGGTGTTAACTTGAAAAAAAAGTTTGGTTGAAAATCGACTTCTTGGGACTTATTTCCGAAAAATGGCCGGTTTTCCGGAAAAGTCCCAGAAAGTAGAGTTTTTGTTCAAACTTTTTTTTTTAAAAATAACATCCTATTTCGACGTTTTATGCGTCGTTATTACGTTATGCGTCGTTATTTTACAATTTAGCTTGACCACTCTCCCCCCCCCCCCCCCCCCTCCCTTCGATGATTTTGAGAATCAACAATTTGAAGTTTTGAGCGCTTTTAGGCACCCCTTAACTAATGCGTGTCTTCTTTAGGCCTACCAACCAAATTTATATGATCGGTTTGCGAAATTCGATCATGAATTTTTTACCATACATCCATTGGCAATCTAATATACACTAATGAGATTCAAGTCTGAAACTGAGAAAAAAAAACTATGGTCGTTAAGTTAAAGTCAAGCGTAGATTTCTAAATTGATTTCCAATATTCCATTAAGATTTCAGAATCAAAGTCAAGACTGGAAAAGGTGAAGTCTGATAAGGAAATGTTAAAATTTCAAGCACTTCTTCAGAACTACAGAATCGAAACTCAAAATATTTTAAAAGAAAAAAAATTAAATTAGAATTGTTTCAAAGATGTGGAATTCAGAAATTGGAATCGGAAATTTCGAACAAGATTATCAATTTCTATTCTGAATCTCACCTTAAAAATGTTATGAAAATATGTTCGCTCAAAATTTCCGAAACTTCTAATTTAAAATTTATTATTTGAAACCGGAAATATTTCTAAAACTGAAGAGACAATTAAAATTTCTCAAGTAAAAATTTAAACTTTTCTTATCAAAATTCGAATTAAAAAATTGATACAAAAAATACTGGCAATGAGTTAGAAATTGAAATTTGATTCAGGAATCAGTTTGGAAAAAAAATCCGTGAAAAACCAAAATGATTTGTACATTTTGAATTTTATTTGAAAATCCAAAGCTTAGAATCGGATTTATTTAGTAACCTAGACGAGGATAAAAAATCGGACTTTGGTATCTAAACACGTGGATTGAAAGTCAGAATTGCAAAATATTAAAAATTGAAATTGAGGGCACAAATTTGCGATCAAATTTTTCTTGAAATTCAGTATAAATCTTTTTCAAGAATTGGAATCTTCGATGAAAAAAATGGAACAAAATTATGCATTGAAACAAATGTTAGAAAGTGGGATAGTCTCGAAAATTAGATTTTGGTTATAAAAAATTTCAATTAAACACACAAAACCGTTCTTTAACACCAAAATGTGTGTATAGTCAACTACTGATTAATTCACAAAAAAAATGTAGCGAGAATCGAACTCACTGCAACATTTCATCTCGGCTTGCCAGTTCGATGAAAGTTTATGTCATGGCCTTTCTACCGTCGCCGATTACCAAAAAAACACACACTGCCGTCTGCCGTTTGGCTGCTGAAAAAAAGATTTTTTTTCTTATGCCGGTTTACAAACACACACAACGATCGGTACATCATTAGACAATATCCTTGCTGGATGATTTTTTCCATCCTGCTTTGTCTTTTGGTAGGATATGGAATATATTTTATTTGGTTTCTTTCACACAATGCCAATTATCAGAAAGCTTGGTAATGCCGGTATGTAATAGGATCTTATACTGAAAATTCTACCTCCAAGAAAGTTCATTATTGGAGTAGGGTCTGATTTGTGGGTGTAAAAGGAAAAGAGAAAATATAATAAAAAAACATCGAGATCTGCCGTTAGAAAAATGTCAAAAAATAGATTTGAATTATAATATTTCTGTTGAAAGCTTAAAAATTGTTTTGAGAATTAAACCTTAATCCGATTCAAACCACATGTTAATCAATTTCATCGATTACATGGAATCTTGAACATGATTTTTCACACCTGGGTTGACATGAGACCTCTTCCAAAATTTACTTCTGGCTCCCATATGTTTTTCTTCGATTGCTTTTGGGTCATCAAACAATAAGGATGATTTCTGTTTCAATACCAGCTCTGTTGGAGCAATTTCTATTTCTAAACAAAGCACGAATGAAGTTTCTATCAATCTACAACATTCTTTGTGATACATTTTAATTTGTTAAAGAAAAAAACCAAGATACATGGATAACGAAGTTTTCCATACAAACATCCGTCCAAAAAAGAATGAAATCGTCTGCTGGGCGATAATGAACCTGATTTTCTACCCGGCACCATTTTTGATCACATTCATCGATTTCGACGAAACTTGGCCTGGTATTAGATCAAACATTTTTACATCTTTGGACCAAATTTAAAGGTTTTTCAATGAAAATTTTCGAAGATACAGCAAGTCTAGTAAAGCAACTCCAAATTTCCCTTTTTTACGGAAAAAGCTCTATCTTTGTTTCCTGTCATTGTAAAGACTTCGAACTTCGTATAGTGTTAGTTGAATAGTTGAACTAGATTGTGTGAAGTTTTCATGAAAAAATACCAACCGAGAGATAAATGACAGCTCGTCAAAGTTGGGAGTGGATGCGCAGCTTCACGCGATTTCATTCTTTTTTGAACGCAACTGTATATATCAACCTGGTGGGTGCCACACCTTTTGAAATTATTGAAATTATTATCAGTAGGTACGTTAAGTTTAAATTTAAAAATTGTTCGTTAAAATGGAAGCTGAAACTTCAGCTTCAAACTGAAATACTAAGAAGATTAATTCTAATTTTCTTGAATGATTTTTTTTCTGTTTTCAAAATCTTATCTAAAATTAGCTTTTTTTCAATCATTATTTTACATGCCAAATTCGCTCGTCTCACTTTTGGTAGAAAGAATGCCTTGTATGAGTATAAGAGAAATTGTATGAGATCCTTTTTTCCTTTCTATCTTTTCTCTATATGGATGAAGGAATCTCAAATCATCTTTTAATATTTCAAGTACCCAAATACTCTTCCATGAAAAAATTATGGTACAGTTATCTTAATAAAAAAGAATTGAAGCCTCTCAAAATGATGATGACATAATTTTTCACATCTTAAGCCAGTATTTGAAAGTTTTTCATATTCATTCAAAATTTTAAAAATCCACCAATAAATCTACAAGTTTTAATATTTTTCGATGCCGTAAAACACTTTACCCAGTATGACGGATTGGCTAAACGATTTCACCTACAAACTTTTTACAGGTTTAACCATCCTATTCTAACACTGTTGTTGTAAAACTATTTTTCGAACAATCACCAATTTTTTTAAATAAATATTTTTACAATTCAGTTACCTGTCTGGGGTAAGATGCAACAAAATGCAAATCAAAGAGAACCCTTGTAAATAAATGGATAAGAGATCGATATTCTCGAATATGATTGTTTTGCATCACGCATTTGTCAACATTGAAATTTTATTCATCTGAACATTTATTTCTATGATTTCAGCTAATAGATTTTTTTGTAGTATTTTTTACCCCTAAATGTATGAAATATCCTTATGTTCAGAAATAATGTAAAAATTAGTCTCAACAGAACCAAAAATTGGTGTTTTTATGCGTAATGGCTTTCATGGGATAAACATTTTATTATAAACTATACATTTTCATACGTTTCCATTATATTTTTCATAAAAATGTTGCAAGTTACCCTTTATTCTAAATAAAGTGAAATTCCCATGTTTTTATAAAATTAAAAATTACTGTATAAATCAGTAATTTTTCTGACTACGTCAGTTTGATGTCCCACTCCCTAACCTCAAAACTTTTGATGCATAAAGGGCAGACGTGAGGTTTTTAGAAGCCATTGAAGTTGAAAAGTGTTGCATGTTGCCCCAGTTGACGGTATTTAAAAAAATGCTTGAGAGCCCCCCTTTTCTTCACTTCTTCACAAATTTGTTTTGATGATTACATGTTCACTAGGGTGTTCCATAATTGCTTAGTATCTGGAAATATGGGGGCTCATCCTCCAAATGGCAGATAAGGATGTAGAGACCAAACTTTTGTATGGGACGAACTAAAAAAATCATGTTTAGAGGTTCCGCAAACGCGATCTGTGAATAAAGTACACTTTTTAAAGATTCGATTTGAAATGAATTCTGGGTCTAAAAATTTTAACAAAATATATATATTTTATTTTTTTTTATTTTTTCGGATTAAGTACTACACGTAAAAAATAAAAAGTGAACCAAGTTTGTATCAAAATTTAAAATCAGCAACCTATCTTCCAGAAAAAAAATTGTTTAAATCTTTTGTATTCAATTGACCAAAATGTGTACCTAGCGTAATTTTTTTTTAATATCAATGCCATCGAAAGATGCGGATTTCTGTGCACTAAATTTTTGCTGAACAAATTATGTTGTTTGTATCATCGTGTGAAGAGATATTTACGGTTCAATCCTTATTAAAATTCTCAATTTAGGATATTTTTTATTTAATTTATCAAATTCGTCTTAACAAATACCTACTTGAAAATCAAACCACTTGCAAAGAAAAGACTGAGATGTTTTAAGGTAATTATAAGAAAGCCATAGTCGAAATTTGAGCTAAATCTGATAACGGGAAGGGGTTGCACTGAATCTCAAGAATGAAAGGGTTTCTGAGACATATTGTGTTCTGAGAAAGCATAATAAACTTTAATGAAATACTTGTATCTTTACCAATCGATTGCTTGTTTATGTAGATTTTATAAAAATTTCAATTAAGATTAACATTTCATCTGAAGACTGCAACTCGTTTGGACTTAAAATAAAAAAGTTATGGTGGTTCAAAGATTGTGTTTTGTGTCATATGAAATGCAATAAACCCCCTCCCCTCCCCCTCTATAGGGAACAGACAGATAGAAATTCATTATATAGGTATAGATTATTTCAAAAAATGAAATAATCAACGTAAGGATTTCATTTTCATTCTACTGTTACTTTAAATATAAAAGTCAGAGACTAATTGATAACTGAAGTAACAGCTTCCGAAATTTTTTAGAGATTATTTTGGTAACATCCTTAAAAAGTTTTGGGAGGTGTGAAAATTCATAAATTTCAAATAAATCTGAGTAAAACTCGAACCATCCTTAGATTTCGTAAAAAATGTTCAAATAACAAGTTAAAATTAGAAAACAATTAAAACAATTAAAAAATAAAATATTATTGTTATTTAAAAATAACTGATTTGTTAATTTTGCAATTTTTGTTAATTTAGTAAATTTTATTATTTGGGTCGTTTCTGTTATTTTTGTCTATATCATGATTTTGTGTTTAAAACATTTGAAACTCCGTCATCAACAATATCTTAAATTTAAAGTTAAAATGACTAGTTTTATGCTCAAAATGGTGATCTATAATTCATTTTAAGAGATTTAAAATAATAGATAATTTTCAGGAGATTTTGTACATTCGCAACGCGCTGCATTACCAAAAGCACAGGCTGGATTCGTATGATTCGAATCTAGACCTAGAAGGTTTTTTTTCTGTAAAATAACTTGTTATATTTTTACATTGATAAAACAATCTTTTCATAATCTATTTAAAGTCTATTTAAATTGAGGTAATAATAGAACATTGTGACTTGTGCGTTAATTATCAAAAAAAGGGATATCCGGACTATCGTTGAAAAATTAAATTGGGCTAACATTTTGTTACTTAATTCAAATACACTGGCTGAATTCCATGACTTTTGACTGCGACCACTAGCTATACAAAAGCAATGGTCAACTCAATTTTCAACATAATTCAACCTGAAATTTTCGTAAATTTGTACTGAATAGACATTTCAAGATCTACTGGTCACCCTATCCACACATCCATCCTCCGTTTTCCAACGAAGGACAACGACGACGAACATTTTACTGCTGTTATCAAGCAAGAGCACCCTACTGGCCACTCGCTAGGCAGCCAACTCCCCAATTTTCTTATCACAAACATCCACGCAAAGGTCGCTCGTCGTTGCTTGCTTGTTTGAAGCTAGCTCTAGCTGTTTGCTTGACTCGCACAAATATCCTGCAGCAGCATTGGGTCGGGGGGATGGACCGAAAGAAGGACCAAACCCATGAAACCCATCCAGCATTCGCAGCAGCCTCAAGTCCTCAAGTTTAAGCATTTAAACACACTTAACATCCGCTTGGGGACGATTTCTTTTCGTTCAATCACTAGGAAGAGGTACCTATCCCGGGATGCCCAACCCAAACTTGCAAAACTTCCAGGGTAGTATATCACATTAGAAAATTATGTAACGCGGAACCGACCGAACGACCCAAAGTCGTCGACGAACGTGAAGTGACGTTACGGTGTGATAAGAAGAAGGACAACTACTAGGGCACTGTTCCAGCGACGACAAACCAGCGTACACTGACTCTGGTTTCGTTCCTGTGGTCGTTTCGTTCGTTTCGGAGGCTGTGAATCACTCACAAATCTGCTCATCCCATCCCCTAGTGCTCATACGTGACGGTTTAGCCCGAAAAAAAATCCAAAGCATCCAAAATAACATCAACAAAAACAACAAACTCAAAAGCATCATCATCCTCGTCGGCAGATGTGGGCTAACTGGCTGCTGCTTGCTACTGCTGCTGCTGGGAGTTTTCCGGAGCATGACGTGGAAAGCCCTTGGCTTCGAGCGTTAAGCAAGCATACATACTCGGATGCAGCCCAGAAGGATTCAAAGTTAGTCAACCGAAAACGCAACGCTTGTAGCATACAGTGAACCGAATTATCATCGTCAGTATGTCAAAGTAGGAACTCAGTCGGGGAGGTCCGAGAGATAGAAAAAGAGGAAAAGTCGGTGGGAGAGCAGGATCAAAAGGATGCCTGCTGCTTCTTTCCTTCTCAAACCGAGCCGATTTTCGATGATGATGAACATAACCACACACCACAACGACCACACTACCTAGTAGGTGCCAGTACCTACTTACAGAGGCCGAAAGCCAAACCAGACCAGGAACCACACCAAAACCACCAATGGCGTCAATCTCGGCGTGTTTATTATGTTCTGGAGTTGCATAATCCGTCGTTCGTGTTCACGTTCATGCTTCTGGGGGTTCCTGCTCGTTTTTTTCCTTGCTTGCTTCCTTCTTGTCGCTTTGGTTTATTGGCACCGGATAACCTTGATCGTTCGCTCATAACGAGCAAACGCCGTTTTCGGTATAGGTAAATTTACCTTCTGGATCCGGTCCAACCAACTTGATACAGGTGTGCGCGCGTTGCTGATGACAACCCATCTTGCACCTACCCGAATTGCTAAAGTTGTGAGTGTAAAAGTTGAAAGCTTAGTGAGGAAGGTTATGTCACTCTCTGGAGCCACTTTGTGAAAAATTCGTCTACGGTTTTGAAGTCTTTTTTTTAAATCCCATGTTTGAAGGTTTCAAAATAATTTTAAAAAAAATAGCTTAGCTTAGCTTGTTTATAATTAAAAAAAATTGTAGGAAAACAACTTTTTTTGGCTATTCGTACGAGAAATAAAAATTTTAATCTATATTTTTGTTTTTCGAGATGAAAAAATTCTATGCCTTCCTAAAGGTTTAGCGTCGATTGTCCAACGCATAGGTTTGAAATAAAAGATCTCCATTGCTGGCGATCCGGAACCAGCGTCTTCACTTGCTGCCAGCCAGGTCTCGTCAACTGTGCGTACAGTGAGGGGCAAAATAAAGTGTCAAATTTTTTTCCATTTCTTTTATTTTTCTGGTTAAAATTCAACGAAAATATATCGTAATCATTTTAAAAATATTATTTATTGTGTTCTTTTATGTTTGTTATGTTTTGTTAATGTTGCACTTGGGGATTTTTTTTTATTATCTGACGGGTTTGCGCCGGGGGTCTTCAGATTTTCCTCAAAATTGAAAATTTGGTTCATTTTTGCGACTTAAAAACACATGTATTTTTTCAGATTTCTATCATTTTTATTTTTTGAGTTAGCTTCGGTTAGATTTTTTTGTAAATAAAAAATAACCATTTTTCAAAGCTACATAACTCTGTTGTTTCTCAACGAAAATTATAAAATAGCACATCAAAATGCATTGAAATTTTATCAGCTTTCCAAATAGAATAGTTGAAAAAAATTAAATAATGACCTTCAACATGAAAAGTTGTAAATAAACTTTAAATGGCGTCTAAAAGTACCGTCTGCACCACCGAATATTTTGCAAAAAATACCATTGTGTAGCTCGATTCATGATGCAACTTTCATCTGAAGACACTAAAGTGGGCCATTAACACCTTGAAGAGTTATGAAAGAAATAATGACAATAAATCTCTTTTTTTGCATCGAAAACAAACAATGGTCGAACAACTGCACTCGCATATGGAGATAGCAAGCCCTTCTAACAACATGGAAACAAAAGAACTTATCAAAGCTGGTAAAAAAACACTATTTTTCGTCCTTTTCAGACTGCCCTTACTCGCATAACAGTCCCATATGAATTTTCGTCATTTTAGGTCAACATAAGGCTCCAACATAAAAGACTAAAAAAGAGGTTTTCTTCTAGAAATTTCGAAAAAAATACCAATTCGTGGCAGTCCTATATGAAATATACCATAATAACAGTCCCATATGTGAAATACCATGGATTTGGTTACTTTTCAATGTTTCTTTCGGCGAAATAGTCTTTGGTTTATTGCTTTAATCATTTTTTTAGCTCACTTGATGTCGAATGATGCACACTAGTTTTCGAAGGCAGGTCTGACTTTCTTAGGAATGACTTCCTGAGCGAAAAACTATCGGATGCAATCAAAAATCGTAAAAAGATTCAACTTACAATGTGGAATTCATGATATATTTTTGCAAAAGTATGTTTCTTTTTCTTACAATTGCATTTAGAAGTTCAAAAATGATCAAATTCAAGTCTTAGAAAGTAGCTTGGTGAGAAAAATATATTTTATATGGAACTGTTATGCTAGTAGATTCGAAAAAGGTTTCAAATATGGTCGATTAACAGTCCCATAATGAATAAAAATGGCGCTCTCGACCTTACCAATAACCCAATTTCGAAAATTTCAGGCCTAACGATTTATTATGACAACCGAGAAACGATTTTCGTTTATGCTGAAAGTGGTGGTCACAAGTTAAAAATATATTCCAAAACAGAAAAAGCTGATTGTCTCGCTTGCTTATTTTTGTATATGGGACTGTTATGAAAGAAGGGGCGGTAGATTGTTGTAGCTTAATTTACTTCATGTTATATCCAAAAATCTATTAATGTATTTGTTTATACCCAGTTTTGCACCAGGTCACAACAAGTTATGCACATTTTACTGTCATTTTTAGAAGTTTATGCGCTAAGTTTTGCATCCGTAATTCCCCAGATTTGATTTAAAATGGACGGTGGAACACTGAAGATTGGTGTGTGAGCGATCGAGGTAGCAAAACGCTGACGACGAATTATGTTCGTTCTAGTATGGTAAACCTCAAAACTGGGCGAATGTAGAAAACGAATACGGTAAAAGTATCATATTATCATCATTTTACAGCCTGGGCTGGCCATACTGAGCACTTTGATTATTTCTACAAAATTTGTGCCACTTTCTCATACTTTTTTGATCAATGGGAAAGAATTGTGGTGTCCAGTGCTTAGCTCCCGATATAAAAACTATGTATAGCACGTCTATATTTCATTTTTTAATCACATTTTTGTGATCCCAAACACAGGAACTGAACCTTCTACTATTGGCATTGATTATGCTTCACAATGATCTTTGATCGAAAAATTAATAAGTTACATAGTATGTGACCAGTATGTTTTCGAGATTTATTGTCATTATTTCTTTCATAACTCTTCAAGGTGTTAATGGCCCACTTTAGTGTCTTCAGATGAAAGTTGCATCATGAATCGAGCTACACAATGGTATTTTTTGCAAAATATTCGGTGGTGCAGACGGTACTTTTAGACGCCATTTAAAGTTTATTTACAACTTTTTATGTTGAAGGTCATTATTTAATTTTTTTCAACTATTCTATTTGGAAAGCTGATAAAATTTCAATGCATTTTGATGTGCTATTTTATAATTTCCGTTGAGAAACAACAGAGTTATGTAGCTTTGAAAAATGGTTATTTTTTATTTACAAAAAAATCTAACCGAAGCTAACTCAAAAAATAAAAATGTTGGAAATCTGAAAAAATACATGTGTTTTTAAGTCGCATAAATGAACCAAATTTTCAATTTTGGGGAAAATTTGAAGACCCCCGGTGCAAATTGTCAGATAATAAAAAAAAATCCCCACTTGTTAAAAAGAAATTTTTTTCTGATAGAAAAAAAACAGTTAATATTCCAAAAAAAAAGAGGGGCAAAATAAAGTGTCCAGATCGTTACAGCTTCAAATAAATTAAACTGCAGGCAAACAAGAACGTTTTAATAATGGGTATAACCTCCTTAAGCCTGCAACACCGCCTGCAAGCGCTTCGGCATACTTTCAACAAGGTTGTGCAAGTGTTGTGAGTCGAGTTCTTCCCACGCACGCTCCAAGGCATCAAAATAAGTATTTTTATTTGTCACACCAGTCTTATAAATCCGAGCATCGAGGATGGCCCACAGATTTTCGATGGGGTTAAGATCAGGACTTTGTGGAGGCCATTCAAGGAGTTTGATGCAGCAGGAACGAAAAAATGACTTCGTCAGCTTGGCCGTATGCTTCGGATCGTTATCCTGCTGGAAAACGAAGCGCTCTTCGAGGCCCGTCTTGATGAGGGATACCTCGAGGTTTTCCCGCAGGGTATTGCAATATAACTCAGCTGTCATGATTCCGTCAACTTTTATCAAACTGCACACCCCATCCCAAGAAAAGCACCCCCACACCATAACATTACCTCCTCGTGCTTGACTGTTCCTTGGATATGGCGGTCTTGGAGCTCCTCATCCGGCTTGCGCCACACACGATCCCGCTTCTTCCGGTTGAACAGCTCGAATTTGGATTCGTCGGTCCACAACACTGTTTTCCAGTATTCGAGCGGTTTATCGGCGTGTTCCTTGGCGAACTTGAGCCGCTTAGCCTTGTTCACCTGGTTGATAAAAGGCCTTCTCACTGCGATCTTGCTATGGTACTCCTTCGCATGGATGCGGTGATGGACAGTACGACGCGATACCGAAAGTTGGAGCTCTTTCTGTATCTGCCGGATCGTAATTTTTGCGTTTTTCTCAACCTCAAGAATGATTTTTTTGTCCGTTCTGGCATCTGTTTTGGGCTTCTGTCCTCTTCCCGGGCGATCCACCACCTATCCGAATGTTTTAATCTTCTTCAGGATTTTTGATACCGCTGTCTTGCTGATTTCGTAGTGCTTGGCCACTTCCCGGTGCGTTTGACCGTTATTCACATCACGAACAACCAGTTTCCGGATGGACAACGGAATGGAACCGGAAATTTTTGCGTTCTCCATATTTTACAACTTATTTGAATGTAGGCACCTGTTTGAACACTCCAGAACAAAGCCAGTTGTTTATGAAACGTCAAAATATACAAAACCAAACAAAACCGAGGGGCGTCGCGATGGAAACTTATTTGAATTATATAGATTTTTGAGTCGGACACTTTGTTTTGCTCATTATTTTTTATGGAATGTTAACTGATTTTTTTTGTATTAAAAAAACTTTCATTTTTAACCAGAGCAACATTCACAAAAATTGAAAATAACATAATAAACAATATTTTAAAAATGATCACGATGAGTTTTCGTTGCATTTTAACCAGAAAAATAAAAGAAACGATAAAAAAATAATTTGGACACTTTATTTTGCCCCTTACTGTATATCAGCGGCTAGACTACGCCGCCACGAGCTACTGGGCCTGGCTTTTCATTAGTCTTCATCAATGCCCACCTGGCTTCAAATAGTAATTATTATATTTTATCTCCAACTAGTTCATGTTATTTTCAATCAAGAAAAATATATTTACAATTTATTAGCGATTTAGACTGAAAAATGTCTTAAAAAGTACGTATAAAAAGCTTAAGTCAGTCTCTGGAGCCACCATTAAAACCATCCTATATATTTTTTGAAAATACCCAAATAATGTCTCACTTATTTAAACTTATTTATAACTTACATACAGTTCTGGACAAAATAAAGTACGCACTTGCTTTCGAAACTTTCAAATACCTGTATTTTTTCCACACAAAAAATATCGACTCATAATATTCAGATGAATTGGGTCGGAATTGGGTGCCGCAAGCGGGTTACGGAGACGGAGGACGCCTTTTTATTACGGTGGACTTTTTAGTCTTCGTAATAAATTATGAGCGAAGGCGGAGGGTCACACCAGGCAGTTTTGATGGATGTGAATTCTATCGAAACTGCTGGGAAGTCTTCATGACTCAGGGCCTACCCAGAGGGCTCATCTTTTCCATGGCATAGAATATACATAGATGTAACGCAAAATTAAATATCTCAAAACAGTACAAAGCACGCTTTGAGTTAACACTTGATTGACTATGAATATTTTTTGTAGAGCGTGTAAATATCGTTTTGGAGCGATTATTGAAAAGAGAGGGAGAAACATGAAAGAGAAAAGATGCTCAACACAGTCTCTTAGCGAATTTTTGAGGTAGCAGACGCGAGTGATTGAATTCAATTTTAAATTTGTCCGGAAGTTTCCTGCGAATGATCCGACACATGGGTGGTTTATTTCCGGCCTAAATCGAAACCTTTAAATTTACTTCAGATCACAAAAAATCTGGCAAATAAATTGCGTGTCATTGTGGCTAGCTTAAAGGCCGCAAATGAAATTGTTGCTATCGACTTTTTCAGGCTAAAGTATCACGTTTTCATC
>NW_026598297.1:4191-38000 GCF_029784155.1 Uranotaenia lowii | reverse complement strand
TTCTGAGCAGTTCAAATGGACCTATTAGATGGGGTTAGTGAATTGATAACATACTCATAACGAGTTCTATACCTGGTTGTAAGTTTGTAAAGGGATTTTGAAATTTTCGAGAACTACTTGCCCTTCCAAGAAGTTGCACGCGAATTGTTCGCATCTTAGGTGCAGTTTCTCATCTTTTCCTACACCATACGCGAAGTATAGAATTGCGAGCTCTTTTTCCGCGAATAGCTAAGTGGTTCGAAAACACACCATGAAAAGTATTCATACTTAAATTGTTTCCTATGAACGATTTCTCTGAATTTATGTATAATCTTTTCCGTTTTTGTACTACTTTGAGATGATGCTTTAAAGTAATTTGAAACGAAGGTTTTAAAGATACTTGAATGGTTCTTCTTCTGGATTCGTTTCTAAATCTATTTCGTAGTGTTTGTTCAGCTACAAAATTTTCATAAATATGTTGAACTTCTGAATCCATCGTTTTAAACGCAGGCTCTAAAAAAAAGAAAAAGGTGTGAATATATGTAAATTATGTTGTAAATTTTGAAAACCATAATAAATTTTTACAAATGATTTTTAAGCATGTCGTCACTATCGACATAAATTAAATATAAGGCACTATTTACAATGAACTAATTTTTAACACACTATATACAAAAATTTTGATTGTTGTCCACCAAATCGTTCAAAGGACGATTCAGGTTAAATCAGGAACTGATTTTCGTCCCTCTCCGGGGGATGGGAAAATGTAACAGGTTGATCATTATTTTATGTGGGCGCCAGAATGTAACTTGACAGCTGCTACACTCAGTGGGTGGGAACATGGGAAAAGAAATTATGATGGAACTCAGGATCGTATGCAAGATTGCTTTCTTTTCAACCCGAGACACTTTCCTCCGGGGAACTCACAGAAGGGATATCCAAAAAGAACCAAGCTAGACAGGGACGTACCGGGTGGTACCTCGCATGCTATCAACCGGGTCAAAATCTTTAAGAAAATCAAGATAAATCGGAGCTAGCAAATCCCAACCTGGACCGTTCAAAAGTGAAGTTTGGAGGGACGGCTTTCAGCCAGTAACGTTACCGAGCAAATGGTGTAAGTGGATAAAAAATTCTCCCATAAAGAACAGAAATCCTAATATGTTTTACATTATTTGGGGGGTGTTTATTCGCAAATTTGGTTCCCTCATGACGTCACATGGATATATATATATACTTGCGGTTCTAATATTTTTGGCCAGCTGATCGAAATTTCGCCTTCCGCTGAACCTTGTTGTGTTGTATGGCTGCATGATGTTGATCGAGTACTGGTAGACCAGGGTTGGACGGCTGATGGTTACAGCACCGCCCAGGGTATCACGGGCTCTTTACCGGCGTCCCGGAAGAGCCCACGATCCTCTCCAAGATGTCACCGGCGTAGTTAGGTTTTTCACCACGAGGGGACGTGCTTCTTGGTAGGCTCGATGGTCCGTCGGATTTTGGCTTTCCGACCGCTTCTTTTCTGCCCGCTTTGGTGTCAGCTGCGTCGTGCTGTTGAGCAAATTTGGTGGAAACACAAAAAAGGCCCTCTTGGACCTGCCAAATGGGTTATAGCATATATCTGTGACGTCTTTTAATTTACATGTGGTTTACAATCTATATTTTTGTTTGTTTCTTGTTTTACAATTTACCTTTTTAATGTTGTGTTCTGTCGACTTCGGTTTCACACTGAATGTGGTTTTTGTGTTTTTAACCACTTTTTTAATCTATTTTATATATACATTAAATAAGTTTTACATTCGTTTTAACAAACATCATAACTTCTACTAACCGTACTACTTTTAACAATTAGTTTATAAGATTTTAACTAGGCTTTTAATTGGTATAAGCCACTGTAAGCCTTACTACGGTTTATTTGGCTACTTTTTATCTGTAAATATGAAAAAACTTTATAACCATTTACACCACAATTTTCACAATTTGTACGAACTTTTAACGACGCGCACTTCCGTTCTCTGAAACGGTCACAGGCAGAAAGAACTCGCCCCGCATGTGCAAAAATCTACTTTACAATTGACCGACACACATACGAAGGAGAATGTAATTTTTACGCGGGTGTGTTCGCTCTCCGGGTGATCACACTTCCCCGGCATGTACCCTGCCTAAACCCGACGCCCATGGATATCCCTCAGAGAAAAGTGCCTGCATTTAGGCGTTTAGGAAAGAGGGATTGGATCTACTGTGGTATTACTCTCAACGGAGTACAGGAGTGGTAGGATTTTGTGGCGAAGTCACAAATAGTTAGATTGTACCAAACGGTTACAGGATCACAACTTTAAAATGCGTTTTCTGGCTTAAAGAAGCCGTTTTTTCGGGATTCTGAGCTTAATTTGGGATCACAACTTTAAAATGCGTTTTCTGGCTTATAGAAGCCGTTTTTCGGGATTCTGAGCTTAATTTGGGATCACAACTTTAAAATGCGTTTTCTGGCCTTTAGAAGCCGTTTTTCGGGATTCTGAGCTTAATTTGGGATCACAACTTTAAAATGCGTTTTCTGGCCTTTAGAAGCCGTTTTTCGGGATTCTGAGCTTAATTTGGGATCACAACTTTAAAATGCGTTTTCTGGCCTTTAGAAGCCGTTTTTCGGGATTCTGAGCTTAATTTGGGATCACAACTTTAAAATGCGTTTTCTGGCCTTTAGAAGCCGTTTTTCGGGATTCTGAGCTTAATTTGGGATCACAACTTTAAAATGCGTTTTCTGGCCTTTAGAAGCCGTTTTTCGGGATTCTGAGCTTAATTTGGGATCACAACTTTAAAATGCGTTTTCTGGCCTTTAGAAGCCGTTTTTCGGGATTCTGAGCTTAATTTGGGATCACAACTTTAAAATGCGTTTTCTGGCTTATAGAAGCCGTTTTTCGGGATTCTGAGCTTAATTTGGGATCACAACTTTAAAATGCGTTTTCTGGCCTTCAGAAGCCGTTTTTCGGGATTCTGAGCTTAATTTGGGATCACAACTTTAAAATGCGTTTTCTGGCTTATAGAAGCCGTTTTTCGGGATTCTGAGCTTAATTTGGGATCACAACTTTAAAATGCGTTTTCTGGCCTTTAGAAGCCGTTTTTCGGGATTCTGAGCTTAATTTGGGATCACAACTTTAAAATGCGTTTTCTGGCTTATAGAAGCCGTTTTCGGGATTCTGAGCTTAATTTGGGATCACAACTTTAAAATGCGTTTTCTGGCCTTTAGAAGCCGTTTTTCGGGATTCTGAGCTTAATTTGGGATCACAACTTTAAAATGCGTTTTCTGGCTTATAGAAGCCGTTTTTTGGGATTCTGAGCTTAATTTGGGATCACAACTTTAAAATGCGTTTTCTGGCCTTTAGAAGCCGTTTTTCGGGATTCTGAGCTTAATTTGGGATCACAACTTTAAAATGCGTTTTCTGGCCTTTAGAAGCCGTTTTTCGGGATTCTGAGCTTAATTTGGGATCACAACTTTAAAATACGTTTTCTGGCCTTTAGAAGTCGTTTTTCGGGATTCTGAGCTTAAAATGCGTTTTCTGGCCTTCAGAAGCCGTTTTTCGGGATTCTGAGCTTAATTTGGGATCACAACTTTAAAATGCGTTTCCTGGCTTATAGAAGCCGTTTTTCGGGATTCTGAGCTTAATTTGGGATCACAACTTTAAAATGCGTTTTCTGGCTTATAGAAGCCGTTTTTCGGGATTCTGAGCTTAATTTGGGATCACAACTTTAAAATGCGTTTTCTGGCTTATAGAAGCCGTTTTTCGGGATTCTGAGCTTAATTTGGGATCACAACTTTAAAATGCGTTTTCTGGCCTTTAGAAGCCGTTTTTCGGAATTCTGAGCTTAATTTGGGATCACAACTTTAAAATGCGTTTTCTGGCTTATAGAAGCCGTTTTTCGGGATTCTGAGCTTAATTTGGGATCACAACTTTAAAATACGTTTTCTGGCCTTTAGAAGCCGTTTTTCGGGATTCTGAGCTTAATTTGGGATCACAACTTTAAAATGCGTTTTCTGGCCTTTAGAAGCCGTTTTTCGGGATTCTGAGCTTAATTTGGGATCACAACTTTAAAATGCGTTTTCTGGCTTATAGAAGCCGTTTTTCGGGATTCTGAGCTTAATTTGGGATCACAACTTTAAAATGCGTTTTCTGGCCTTTAGAAGCCGTTTTTCGGGATTCTGAGCTTAATTTGGGATCACAACTTTAAAATGCGTTTTCTGGCTTATAGAAGCCGTTTTTTGGGATTCTGAGCTTAATTTGGGATCACAACTTTAAAATGCGTTTTCTGGCCTTTAGAAGCCGTTTTTCGGGATTCTGAGCTTAATTTGGGATCACAACTTTAAAATGCGTTTTCTGGCCTTTAGAAGCCGTTTTTCGGGATTCTGAGCTTAATTTGGGATCACAACTTTAAAATGCGTTTTCTGGCTTATAGAAGCCGTTTTTTGGGATTCTGAGCTTAATTTGGGATCACATCTTTAAAATGCGTTTTCTGGCTTATAGAAGCCGTTTTTCGGGATTCTGAGCTTAATTTGGGATCACAACTTTAAAATGCGTTTTCTGGCCTTTAGAAGCCGTTTTTCGGGATTCTGAGCTTAATTTGGGATCACAACTTTAAAATGCGTTTTCTGGCTTATAGAAGCCGTTTTTCGGGATTCTGAGCTTAATTTGGGATCACTACTTTAAAATGCGTTTTCTGGCCTTTAGAAGCCGTTTTTCGGGATTCTGAGCTTAATTTGGGATCACAACTTTAAAATGCGTTTTCTGGCTTATAGAAGCCGTTTTTCGGGATTCTGAGCTTAATTTGGGATCACAACTTTAAAATGCGTTTTCTGGCCTTTAGAAGCCGTTTTTCGGGATTCTGAGCTTAATTTGGGATCACAACTTTAAAATGCGTTTTCTGGCTTATAGAAGCCGTTTTTCGGGATTCTGAGCTTAATTTGGGATCACAACTTTAAAATGCGTTTTCTGGCCTTTAGAAGCCGTTTTTCGGGATTCTGAGCTTAATTTGGGATCACAACTTTAAAATACGTTTTCTGGCCTTTAGAAGCCGTTTTTCGGGATTCTGAGCTTAATTTGGGATCACAACTTTAAAATGCGTTTTCTGGCCTTTAGAAGCCGTTTTTCGGGATTCTGAGCTTAATTTGGGATCACAACTTTAAAATGCGTTTTCTGGCTTATAGAAGCCGTTTTTCGGGATTCTGAGCTTAATTTGGGATCACAACTTTAAAATGCGTTTTCTGGCCTTTAGAAGCCGTTTTTCGGGATTCTGAGCTTAATTTGGGATCACAACTTTAAAATGCGTTTTCTGGCTTATAGAAGCCGTTTTTTGGGATTCTGAGCTTAATTTGGGATCACAACTTTAAAATGCGTTTTCTGGCCTTTAGAAGCCGTTTTTCGGGATTCTGAGCTTAATTTGGGATCACAACTTTAAAATGCGTTTTCTGGCTTATAGAAGCCGTTTTTTTGGGATTCTGAGCTTAATTTGGGATCACAACTTTAAAATGCGTTTTCTGGCCTTTAGAAGCCGTTTTTCGGGATTCTGAGCTTAATTTGGGATCACAACTTTAAAATGCGTTTTCTGGCCTTTAGAAGCCGTTTTTCGGGATTCTGAGCTTAATTTGGGATCACAACTTTAAAATGCGTTTTCTGGCCTTTAGAAGTCGTTTTTCGGGATTCTGAGCTTAAAATGCGTTTTCTGGCCTTCAGAAGCCGTTTTTCGGGATTCTGAGCTTAATTTGGGATCACAACTTTAAAATGCGTTTTCTGGCTTATAGAAGCCGTTTTTCGGGATTCTGAGCTTAATTTGGGATCACAACTTTAAAATGCGTTTTCTGGCTTATAGAAGCCGTTTTTCGGGATTCTGAGCTTAATTTGGGATCACAACTTTAAAATGCGTTTTCTGGCTTATAGAAGCCGTTTTTCGGGATTCTGAGCTTAATTTGGGATCACAACTTTAAAATGCGTTTTCTGGCCTTTAGAAGCCGTTTTTCGGAATTCTGAGCTTAATTTGGGATCACAACTTTAAAATGCGTTTTCTGGCTTATAGAAGCCGTTTTTCGGGATTCTGAGCTTAATTTGGGATCACAACTTTAAAATACGTTTTCTGGCCTTTAGAAGCCGTTTTTCGGGATTCTGAGCTTAATTTGGGATCACAACTTTAAAATGCGTTTTCTGGCTTATAGAAGCCGTTTTTCGGGATTCTGAGCTTAATTTGGGATCACAACTTTAAAATGCGTTTTCTGGCCTTTAGAAGCCGTTTTTCGGGATTCTGAGCTTAATTTGGGATCACAACTTTAAAATGCGTTTTCTGGCTTATAGAAGCCGTTTTTTGGGATTCTGAGCTTAATTTGGGATCACAACTTTAAAATGCGTTTTCTGGCCTTTAGAAGCCGTTTTTCGGGATTCTGAGCTTAATTTGGGATCACAACTTTAAAATGCGTTTTCTGGCCTTTAGAAGCCGTTTTTCGGGATTCTGAGCTTAATTTGGGATCACAACTTTAAAATGCGTTTTCTGGCTTATAGAAGCCGTTTTTCGGGATTCTGAGCTTAATTTGGGATCACAACTTTAAAATGCGTTTTCTGGCCTTTAGAAGCCGTTTTTCGGGATTCTGAGCTTAATTTGGGATCACAACTTTAAAATGCGTTTTCTGGCCTTTAGAAGCCGTTTTTCGGGATTCTGAGCTTAATTTGGGATCACAACTTTAAAATGCGTTTTCTGGCTTATAGAAGCCGTTTTTCGGGATTCTGAGCTTAATTTGGGATCACAACTTTAAAATGCGTTTTCTGGCCTTTAGAAGCCGTTTTTCGGGATTCTGAGCTTAATTTGGGATCACAACTTTAAAATGCGTTTTCTGGCTTATAGAAGCCGTTTTTCGGGATTCTGAGCTTAATTTGGGATCACAACTTTAAAATGCGTTTTCTGGCCTTTAGAAGCCGTTTTTCGGGATTCTGAGCTTAATTTGGGATCACAACTTTAAAATGCGTTTTCTGGCCTTTAGAAGCCGTTTTTCGGGATTCTGAGCTTAATTTGGGATCACAACTTTAAAATGCGTTTTCTGGCCTTTAGAAGCCGTTTTTCGGGATTCTGAGCTGAATTTGGGATCACAACTTTAAAATGCGTTTTCTGGCTTAAAGAAGCCGTTTTTTTCGGGATTCTGAGCTTAATTTGGGATCACTACTTTAAAATGCGTTTTCTGGCTTATAGAAGCCGTTTTTCGGGATTCTGAGCTTAATTTGGGATCACAACTTTAAAATGCGTTTTCTGGCCTTTAGAAGCCGTTTTTCGGGATTCTGAGCTGAATTTGGGATCACAACTTTAAAATGCGTTTTCTGGCCTTTAGAAGCCGTTTTTCGGGATTCTGAGCTTAATTTGGGATCACAACTTTAAAATGCGTTTTCTGGCCTTTAGAAGTCGTTTTTCGGGATTCTGAGCTGAATTTGGGATCACAACTTTAAAATGCGTTTTCTGGCTTAAAGAAGCCGTTTTTTTCGGGATTCTGAGCTTAATTTGGGATCACTACTTTAAAATGCGTTTTCTGGCTTATAGAAGCCGTTTTTCGGGATTCTGAGCTTAATTTGGGATCACAACTTTAAAATGCGTTTTCTGGCCTTTAGAAGCCGTTTTTCGGGATTCTGAGCTTAATTTGGGATCACAACTTTAAAATGCGTTTTCTGGCCTTTAGAAGCCGTTTTTCGGGATTCTGAGCTGAATTTGGGATCACAACTTTAAAATGCGTTTTCTGGCTTAAAGAAGCCGTTTTTTTCGGGATTCTGAGCTTAATTTGGGATCACAACTTTAAAATGCGTTTTCTGGCTTATAGAAGCCGTTTTTCGGGATTCTGAGCTTAATTTTGGATCACAACTTTAAAATGCGTTTTCTGGCCTTTAGAAGCCGTTTTTCGGGATTCTGAGCTTAATTTGGGATCACAACTTTAAAATGCGTTTTCTGGCCTTTAGAAGCCGTTTTTCGGGATTCTGAGCTTAATTTGGGATCACAACTTTAAAATGCGTTTTCTGGCCTTTAGAAGCCGTTTTTCGGGATTCTGAGCTTAATTTGGGATCACAACTTTAAAATGCGTTTTCTGGCCTTTAGAAGCCGTTTTTCGGGATTCTGAGCTTAATTTGGGATCACAACTTTAAAATGCGTTTTCTGGCCTTTAGAAGCCGTTTTTCGGGATTCTGAGCTTAATTTGGGATCACAACTTTAAAATGCGTTTTCTGGCCTTTAGAAGCCGTTTTTCGGGATTCTGAGCTTAATTTGGGATCACAACTTTAAAATGCGTTTTCTGGCCTTTAGAAGCCGTTTTTCGGGATTCTGAGCTTAATTTGGGATCACAACTTTAAAATGCGTTTTCTGGCTTATAGAAGCCGTTTTTCGGGATTCTGAGCTTAATTTGGGATCACAACTTTAAAATGCGTTTTCTGGCCTTTAGAAGCCGTTTTTCGGGATTCTGAGCTTAATTTGGGATCACAACTTTAAAATGCGTTTTCTGGCTTATAGAAGCCGTTTTTCGGGATTCTGAGCTTAATTTGGGATCACAACTTTAAAATGCGTTTTCTGGCTTATAGAAGCCGTTTTTCGGGATTCTGAGCTTAATTTGGGATCACAACTTTAAAATGCGTTTTCTGGCCTTTAGAAGCCGTTTTTCGGGATTCTGAGCTTAATTTGGGATCACAACTTTAAAATGCGTTTTCTGGCTTATAGAAGCCGTTTTTCGGGATTCTGAGCTTAATTTGGGATCACAACTTTAAAATGCGTTTTCTGGCCTTTAGAAGCCGTTTTTCGGGATTCTGAGCTTAATTTGGGATCACAACTTTAAAATGCGTTTTCTGGCTTATAGAAGCCGTTTTTTGGGATTCTGAGCTTAATTTGGGATCACAACTTTAAAATGCGTTTTCTGGCCTTTAGAAGCCGTTTTTCGGGATTCTGAGCTTAATTTGGGATCACAACTTTAAAATGCGTTTTCTGGCCTTTAGAAGCCGTTTTTCGGGATTCTGAGCTTAATTTGGGATCACAACTTTAAAATACGTTTTCTGGCCTTTAGAAGTCGTTTTTCGGGATTCTGAGCTTAAAATGCGTTTTCTGGCCTTCAGAAGCCGTTTTTCGGGATTCTGAGCTTAATTTGGGATCACAACTTTAAAATGCGTTTTCTGGCTTATAGAAGCCGTTTTTCGGGATTCTGAGCTTAATTTGGGATCACAACTTTAAAATGCGTTTTCTGGCCTTTAGAAGCCGTTTTTCGGGATTCTGAGCTTAATTTGGGATCACAACTTTAAAATGCGTTTTCTGGCTTATAGAAGCCGTTTTTTGGGATCCTGAGCTTAATTTGGGATCACAACTTTAAAATGCGTTTTCTGGCCTTTAGAAGCCGTTTTTCGGGATTCTGAGCTTAATTTGGGATCACAACTTTAAAATGCGTTTTCTGGCCTTTAGAAGCCGTTTTTCGGGATTCTGAGCTTAATTTGGGATCACAACTTTAAAATGCGTTTTCTGGCTTATAGAAGCCGTTTTTCGGGATTCTGAGCTTAATTTGGGATCACAACTTTAAAATGCGTTTTCTGGCCTTTAGAAGCCGTTTTTCGGGATTCTGAGCTGAATTTGGGATCACAACTTTAAAATGCGTTTTCTGGCCTTTTTTTTTTTTTTTTTTTTTTTTTTTTTTTTTTTTTTTTTTTTTTTTTTTTTTTTTATTGAGGAATTAAAATTAATCTAAATTACATCAGAGCTATGCTACAATAAAGACCTAAACCTGTCCTTTCCTTTAATTTCCTAACAGATATTAAGCTTTTGACCAAAACATTTTTCATATCGCTTTCTATTCTCCCATCTCATTTCTCTAATTTCTTTTTTTAACATGAACAAATCCGCGTTTGGGAAATGCTTTATACAATGGGAAATACAACGAATCGTCATCCACATTGCTGCTTTTTCATTTTTATTATTATCATCAATATCTACTGACAAAAAATCTTCTAGTTCTAATAGGTTTATCTTAAACTTTTTCCTTATCAAATTTTTTACCCAATCTGTTACTATTTTAGCTGCATTACACTTTGACATTCTGTGGTAATTATTATCATTTTGATGGCATTTTTCACATAAGGTGGTATTCAGTCTTCCGATTATTGTAAGCGTAAAGTTTTTCTTTATTAGGAATCAAATCATTACATAAAACAAAAAGCTTGTTCTGTCTTCAGACGATACAAAATTTGAATTTAAATTTTTCCAGATTATATTCCATTTTAATGTTGGATGATCAGATTGTGCCTTTGGAATTATATTTTTTTCGGTTATAAATCTGTTATAAATTAATGCACATGTATTCAAATCCGTTTGGTGTTCTTTAAAATATTTAGCCTGATTGATCCACTCTCTAAAGTTTAAAGGTAGCATGTGCAGTTTGGAATAGTCAAACAAATAGAACTCATTTACATTATTTTCTCCACTACAACTATAGTTTATATTTTTTATAAGCAAGGATTTTGCTTTCGATTCTGGATCGACTAGTTTTATGCCTCCATCATTATATGCTAGGTAAAGTTGATCTCTGTTCACCTTAAAAATATATCCTTTCCATAAAAATTTGCCAACTGACATTTTAATTTTAGCAATTTGTTTTTTAGTAGGTGGAAAAATTTGCGCAATATACCATAGCTTTGATAAAGCAAACGCGTTTATAAACCAAACTTTTTCGTATAAGTTCAAATTTCTCGATCCGTGAACATAAAACAGATTATTTATATTTTTTATCAAACGGTCAAAGTTCATATTAATTATATCCGAAATTTTAGGATGGAATTCAACTCCCAGAATTTTTATTGAGTTTACTTCTCTTATCATTTGCGGTCCTAGCTGACACTTGTTAATCCTCATGAAAACCGATTTGCTTTGGTTCATTTTGATTCCAGCAAAATGAGCAAAACAATCAATAGATTCTATTAGGGAATCGAACTCTGAGTCATTTTTAATCAAAACATTGATATCATCAGCGTAGGCAATAGTATTTAAAAATTTATCATAAATCAATAATCCTGGGATAGTACTACTTATCTTGCGTAATAAAGGTTCTATGTACAAAGCGAATAAATACATACTCAATGGGCAACCCTGCCTAACTGATCTTTGAATGTTTATATTACTAGTTAAAAATCCGTTAAATAGAACGCGGGATGTAGCTGACAAATACAAATTTCTAATGCACTGAATCATAGTCGTAGGAAAGTTAAATTTCTCTAGAATTTTCCACAAATAGTTTTGATTCACATTATCAAACGCTTTCTCTAAATCTATACTTACAAGAGCTCCTTTAAACCTTAATGTTTCATTTGCTCTTAAAATAACTCTTCTCAAATCCATGAGATTTCTAGAACATGACCAGTTTTCCCTACAAGCGGCTTGCTCTGGCCCCAAAATATCATCTAAATGCCTTTTTATTCTGTTTGCTAAAATTTTAGCAAATAATTTGTAATCACAGTTTAACATACTTATGGGTCTATAATTATTCAAATCTGATTTGGATCCTTGTTTGTGTATGAGTGTTATTATGCCAGAACTAAAATCTTTCGTGGGCCGTGTACTACCTGACAGTAAATCGTTAAAAATCTTAACAAGATCCTCCTTTATTATATTAAAATGTTTAATATAAAACTCGTAATTGAGGCCATCAGGACCAGGTGATTTTTTCTTTGTACATTGTTTTAATGTATTCTCAATTTCCTCCTCCGTTATCAATTTTATCATATCATTCTGTTGATCCGAGTTAAGGGTTTTAGTTAATTCATTAAGTGGATCTTGTGATAAATTCAAATCGTTGTTGGTCAATGGTTCTTTGAATTGAGTTGAAAAATGCTGAGTTAAAATTTCTTTCAAAACAGAAGGTTCTTTAGTAAGATTACCATTAAAAGTTAATGAAAGCTGATTTGAATGAGACTGTCTCTGAATTTGGGAAGATATTTGAAATAAACTAATACTTTCATATTGAGTCAGACTGTAATCATCCATCCTACTACACCTAGATTTAAGATTTTGAGATTCTATTTCAATGAGACGATTTTTAACAAGTTGTACATCCTTTGATACATTTTCACCTTGTGAGCTACGCTCTTGAAGGTTTGCTAGAATTCCATAAAAATAACTTTTTTCCTGCAACATTTTTTGATTTTTCATCCAACCTGCTCTTTTATATAAGTTTTTGGTTCCAGTTTTGACTATCTCATCCCACCAAACACTTCTGCTGCTACAATATAAAGGACGAGATTTCCAGCTTAAATATTTATTTTCAAATTCGTTCGAAATTCCATCTTCATCCAACAAATATTTAGATAATTTCCAATACCCTCTACCGCGTCTCGATAAGTATTTTTCATCAAATTTAAACTTCAGTACAACAGCACAATGGTCTGAAAACGGAACAGGCATAGTTTGAGCTTCAGTAACAGTTTCTAAAAATTCAGCTGGGGCATAGAATCTGTCCAATCTTGAGTTAAACCCAGCCCTTGAGAACGTGAATTGGTTTTTACCTAATTCATACAACACGTCTTTCAAATGTAAAGATTCTACTGCACGTTTTAATCCATAAGAAAAGTTGTTTGTGCAACCGGTTGCATCTGACTCTCGTAGAATACAATTGAAATCCCCACCAACGATGGAATATTGTATACCACATTTGCCAAAGTGTAATGCTAAATTATTTGTGAATAAAGTTTCTCTTTCTTTTTTAAAATTTGAGCCAGAAAAAGCATAAATATTAATATAATTAATACCGTTTATGACTACCGAAGATATTCTCCCGTTTGGATCCAAGATAATATCTGAATACTCCATATTTTTACGAATCAAAATTCCGGTGCCCATTTTTTGACTATTTATGTTTACGATAGCTAAATGAGATGGAATGAATGAAAGGTTTTCATAAACTAGTTCTTGTAAAAATATTACGTCTATATCATTATTCCAAATGAAATCTCTTAATAAATTTTGATGAATTGCTGTTTTGGTACTGTTTAAATTAATAGTCGCTATTCTAAGAATGCAATTCCTAACATTTGACATTTCAATGAGTTATTATAAAAAAAAACTGTTTTTGATTCTTCTGGAAAACAATCAACAATAAAAAGTACGATAAACAAATTCAGAACAACAATTTTCGATTTAAGAAAATTTCAAACGTATTCTACAACAAAAACTAAAATCTGAAAGAACTAAACCTGAATGAGATCGAAAAACTATCTGTTTATTAAATCTAAATAGAATCAACTGGATCCTGCTGCCTGTCTCGTTCATCTAACTCACCATTGCCAGACATTTTCATTTGCTTAGCCTTCGATTTACTCCTGGTAACCCGATCAAGTGACTCACAAAGTTGTGTAGCCGGTACGCTGACGACGTCTTCGTTTGTATCCGAATCAGTAGTAGAGTTTTCGGATTCCATTTGATTATTCGTTTTACCGCTACTCTTCCTCCCTTGGTTTCGCTCACGCTTATTTTTCGTCATGATGTCTGTCTGGTTCGGATCGACGCATACTTCGGCTCCTGCTCGACTCTTTCCTTCGGATGATTCTGCTTCGCTGACTAGCGTCGTGACGCTGCCCACATTTCCGGCTCTCTCCTCATGTACATCCATATTTGCATTGTTCGCCTTCCCATTTGAATTGTCAGATGTTGGCTGCACTGTGTTACGGTTGAGGAGAGTGAATTTTAGCAAATTCTCTCCGCTGGCCGATATCGTTGGCTTTGTGACTGCATCTGCGCTTGGCTTAAGTCTAGAGCCGCTTGCAAGAACAGCGCTATACAAACTAGAGTTTGCTGTCTGCAGTCTCTCATTGGCTGATTTCTTCTGTGGGCAGGTGGCCTTGAGATGTTCGGCACTGCCGCACAAGAAGCATTTATTAACGATTCCTTCGTAGTACACACGTGCCCTCAGGTTCCGTACAAACACGTTGGCTGGTATCTCAATATCTTCTTTCAACTCCAGATAAATACCACGCACCGAGTTCCAAATAGGGAACCCTGTTTCCTCAGCATATTTTTCCCTCACTAGTCTTGTTACTTTTCCGAACTTTGCCATGACTGTAGCAATTTCTTGATCCTCGATTTCTGGCGGTAAGTTGAACAACCGCACGTACTTTACAACCGCATTAGCCGAAGATAAGGTCACCTGTACACTCGTATGCTTTTCATACCCAAAATCCATCGTCTGGGGTAGGTCCATCAAGGCTTTGAGCATATCGTCTTCTTTTTTAAACTTTATGATAACAGATTGGTCCGTTTTGTCTTTATACATTGACAATAGTTTATCACACGTAAGACCCATTTTAGAAGTCATAAAACGAAAAACTTCCAAATCCGATGGTTCTGGTGATCCGCGAACAAATCTAATTCTTAACGAATAAGCTCTCAGCTGATTGCCCGCCATATTGTGGCAAAAAACTGTTACACTTTCCGTTGTCACTTGAAACAATCAGCAAACCGATTTTGCACGCAAGATAGCTTCGATTCGTTATCGCTCTAAACACGTCTTATCAGATCAATGGTCTGTAGCAAACTGAAGCCGTTTTTCGGGATTCTGAGCTTAATTTGGGATCACAACTTTAAAATGCGTTTTCTGGCCTTTAGAAGCCGTTTTTCGGGATTCTGAGCTTAATTTGGGATCACAACTTTAAAATGCGTTTTCTGGCCTTTAGAAGCCGTTTTTCGGGATTCTGAGCTTAATTTGGGATCACAACTTTAAAATGCGTTTTCTGGCCTTTAGAAGCCGTTTTTCGGGATTCTGAGCTTAATTTGGGATCACAACTTTAAAATGCGTTTTCTGGCCTTCAGAAGCCGTTTTTCGGGATTCTGAGCTTAATTTGGGATCACAACTTTAAAATGCGTTTTCTGGCTTATAGAAGCCGTTTTTCGGGATTCTGAGCTTCATCGCTTGATCCCTAATATCGGATCCTGGATGGATCGAAGACATGGTGAGGTGGACTTTTGCATGACACAGTTCCTGACTGGTCACGGATGTTTCATGCAGTACCACCATCGGTTTGGACACGTGGCTTCGTCATCCTGTCTAACCTGCGGAGACATAGAAGAGACACCACGGCACGTAGTGTTCAACTGTCCAAGGTTCGAAGAGGTACGTGCTAACATGCTTGCCGTCTGCGGACCAGACACGACAGCCGACAACATCGTGCGAGTAAAACGCGCTTCCTACGAGGGAAGCTGCGGAGATAAGACTATACCTTCTTCGCATTTGAACTCGTAGGGGGAAGAGTATTTACGCCGCGAAATACTCTCGGGTAGGGTGACTTCACGTCGTCGGCGGGTGAGTCACCTGAGTCTATGTAAGATGAATTCTTCGCCGGAAATTATCCGAGTAGTTTTTCGTAAAGCCCCGGACGTGTGCTGTAACCGGCGCGTATCCAGGATAAGCTGCTCTCGATCGGCACACGGACGGGCAAAAAGGAGAGTGCCTCGAGCCAAGCCAGGCGGAGCCAAGATCCCAAGTCGTTAGAGGAGAGGTCATTGGTCTCTTGCAGTGGTCTCGAACAGAGGCAGAGCGCACGATTTTCGTGGGAACCAAGCTAGTCTCGAGTTGCGAGTAAAGGCCGGATCTCAAGTCGTTAGAGGAGAGGTCCTTAGTCTTGAATCGTAACAAGAGTCAGGGTATATATGCTGGAGTTTGACTCGAACTGGAGTTTGCCGATGAGCGCTTAAGCGCGGACTTGGTCTCCCATCTCGGGTATAGCCTTCGTTGCAGGTCCGGGTGGGAATATGGCCAGAGGCCCCAGGTGTACTTTATGGCGTAGAGGTACTAAGTATCATGAGTCGTCCAATTGCATCCATGGACACAGAGTAGCATACTGGGGGGACTCGGTCGCTCGCCGTGCCTTGGAATGCAATCCGTAAAAAGGATTTACCACCTGGGTGATCAACTAATAAAAAAAACATCGATATTCTTTACATCTTTGGATAAAATTGAATTAAAAATATCTGCGACTGGTGTGTCAGTAAAAATTGTCAGTGAATCCATAATTTTCTGGCTATTTTTTCAGTAATTCGAAAAACGCCCGAATAATGCATGATTTATTTGTTCCACTTACATTCTTGTACCCGAATGTACAAAATACATTCTGTTTTCTGTTCGTTTTTTTTTCATTTGTTGATCGGTCAATTTTCGTTATTAAACTCCTTGGTTCGCATTTCATAATAATTTTTGCCAAAACAATAACGATGACGCCGTTTGGAAATGTGATTCGAAAATCAGAAGCGAGCAACGGCTGATTTGAAAAACTGACACGGGTTGTCTATGTGTGCGTCAGTGCGAAAATATTTCTGCGTGGAAATAATTTGCACAGGAGTCTAAATAGGTGCAATTTCCACAATAGGTTTGACTTAAAATGATGTTAAGAAATTTTGTAACAAGAATGTTTACTTCTAGATCTGAAGTTTGTAAAATACATACTTTCGGAACCAGTTCGGACGGACTTTTAATTTGACACGCGCTAACAGTTATGTTATGTTGTTAATTGGTTTATCGGTGTTATCGGTGAAAGTGGTGCCCCCACAAGCAGAAGCTTGCAATGCGCTTGTGGGGCGAATCACGCTTGGCGCATTGATGGGTGGTGATAGATTCAGCTCTATCTGTATCTACTAATTCATAGTAGTTGACCCGCGCCGAACAAAAAATTTGGTAGGGGAGATGGGGGCATAATGGCCACCTTAAGGAAAACGGTTATTTAACCATAGAAAATAGCTATAATATGGAGGTTACATTATTGTTTCGTGTTCAGACACTTGAAAAGCCTATTCCCTAACGGGCTGAAACGTGAAAAACTAGATGAAAACGTTAAAAAATGCATTTTAAAAAATTTTGCCAAAAGCTGAAGACCAGCCACTGTGGAGGCATAATGAGAACCCCCCCTGAGGCAGTATGAGCACCATTAATCAGAGCAAGATGTGCGTTTTTGCCGGGGAATCTAGCAGCGAATTCATTTCGATGAAGTCAGGTGAGTCGTAGATTCATCAAACAAAGCAATAACAAAATAATCTAGGTCTGTTTGTAGAATACAAACAATTCACTCACGCTCATACATTATGTGCTTTGTTTGGAGGATGATGCTTCTAGCCGTATAATGTAACAATAAAAAAATCGATCATGAATTGTGAATGGAAAAAAATCACCTCGAACAGAAATCTAACTCTAGTCTTTTGATTACCTCTCCGACACCTTACCAATAGGCTGAATTGTCGGATGAAAACTAGTCAAGGTGTGGCGCTATAAATCAATTTTAATTCGCTGCTAGATTCTACGGCAGAAAATGCTCATTATGCCTCGATAATATGGTGCTCTATATGCCCCTAGTCAACAAATTTAAGTAAAAACGTGTTTTAAAATTGATAAAAGTGAAAAATCAAAAATTTTATGATGGTGAAAATTGAGAAACAATGTGTACATCATGTTGCAGTGCGTACATTATAGATCAAGGTTATTTTAAGATCATAAGAGCTTATTTCGTGGTGCTCAAAAATTATAATATTTTCGTAACTTGAGAACCAAGCTAGTTTTTTTTAAATATCTCTGTAAAAATGATAAGGAGATTCCTTTTTTTGTGAAAAATTAATACTATAGGAAGTACGAAACAAATCCTCATGAAAATTTATTTAAGAAAATACGCACTTTCGAAGAAAAGCGTAGTTCTCATTATGCCTCGGGTGCTCGTTATGCCCTCATCTCCCCTATGTGATGAAAATGAACTTTCACTTTCACCGATAAGGCCGATAAACTAATTAACAAATACTAAATTATGATTTTTTTGTAACATTACTCCTTTTCTGGAAGACCCATCGACCAGAATTGAATGAGAGTCATAGCCTAATGATTTCCATCATCCATCATCGTCACGATCAAAAGCAGAAAACAGGAAAGGAAATCTTCCAAATACTGGCCGACCAGCTACAAGGCCGCTTCATCGGTTGCCGCCGCCACGCCATTTCATCTCTCGTCCAAGGTAAATCTCTACTGGCATTCAGGACGCATCAAGCTCAATTAATTAGTTGTAAAACAAACGCGGCTTCTCTCGAGTTGCAACTCGCTCGCTTAAACGTTTTAGTTGTTTGATGAACTTGTCCAGTTTCTATCGTCAACTACTCTGGGGATGGTTGGATTCTTATACACTTGAAAAACCTTCTTCAAACAGCTTCAGATATCCCGTTGGGAAATGTTTCCAACTTGATAAGCATACAAGCAACATTCCGTCAGCGTAGGTAATCGTTCCATTTCAAGCGATGATCTGTAAACATGGTCAGCAGATCAATCACAAGCTACCGGGCTTACCCGGGTCCATTTCTACAAATATACAAGCCACGAGACCATCGAACATGGCTTAATGTCATGATGGCACCAATAATCCAGTTCACGCATGCGCAGCCCATGCGTGTCGTGATTCGATCTGTCCCTTAAGCATAAACATGTTTTGACATCAATATGGCAGCACCTGGTTATCCGGAGTTCCAACCGAGCCGTGATGGGAGAAGCATCGTTTTTGTCGGCGTTCTTCGTTCGCGTATCAATTTTGTTTATCGTAAATGGAAGGGGTTTGTATAGTCCATAATAATTGATTAATAGGGATTAAGTGATAGGGAGTAGATACAGGATATGAGGTTTAAAAATGGTGTAATGGCAGAGAGTGGATTGTGAAAATTAAAAGTGGAAATCCTCCAAGGCATCATTGAAATCTTTGGCAAAATTTGTGCGTTGGTGAATCGAAAAAGTTCATGGCCAACTTAGGCAAAGACGTCGTTCTAATCAATTAGCGCGAAAGAAAAAAAAAAGTGAATCGAGTTGAAGCATTATGGCGCATGTGTATAGTAAGAGTAAATGAGATAGAATTAAAAGAAAACGGGCATGGGGTTAATATGGAGAGTGTTCATCGCAAGATATAGTGATACGTGAAAGAAGAAAAGGGATGGCGAAATACGAGGAAGCGTGAATCTCTGCCAACAAGATGGATTAACAATCGAGCGAAGGTATGGCTGAACAAAGAGCTTCTGCCTATGGAACCCACACGGATTGAACACACAAAAGCTAAGTATACATTTTGATTTTGTTTTTGATAGGAAGATCTGAATGTGTATTAAATAGATTTCCACATCGCTTTATTGAAACTTATTTTCAGCTAAATTTCAATAGAACTTGATGTCTTAAACATGTGTCCAATTAATTTTCACTGTTGTTCTACACATATTGACAAGTGTTTAGAATCAAACATAAGAATTGGGATCAAACTGGGGTGTTTTTGTACATTTCGATCACAAACTTAGATTTTATCTTGAGTAGAGGTTGGGAGCGAATTATATGTTTCGCTCATTCAAGTGTATGGCAGCCTTCATGCAATGTGTGAGTTATTGTAGTTGTAGGCACGGGCACGGGTCAGAGGACTGAACCAGCTGTCAAATCGCATACAAACGCACCGTACCAAATTTTTGGTACCAGAACGTCAGTGTGGTTCCCGAAATTAAACACTTCACCCCATAACAGACTCGAAATAGGGTAACATTTTGGTTGCCAAACGCATCTGTTGTTGTCATACTGCAGATTTAGAATCAATTTTAACAAGGATTATGCTAAACCCTCTGCATTTTGTGCCCAACCATAATTTATTAATGTTACCAAAGATCCCTTTGATTGACATTCCCGAGCCGCAGATACTATTTTAAGGATTATTAGAAAATTGCCTCTGGTTGAAATTTTTGCAATGAGGAAGCAATGTTGCCCCTATACGTGTTTCACTCGTTTCATTTTTCTTCTTCCTGCGGGTTTCTTGACTGAAAACTTGGTACGGAGATTTTTGTTTTCTTCAGCCCCTTGGCACGGGTCGATGCCGAATCATGACTGAACATGTAAAAAAGCTGCAAGTCGGAAACACGTTTAAGATTTTTTGTCCCTTTTCTCCTCTTTTTTTCTTAGTGGATGTTCATTTCTGCGCTTGCTATGAGTGATGAATCTACACAATTCCACAGACAACGAACCTTTTCTTTTATTTAAAAAAAATCTTTTTAAGGAACTGCAGGAATTTGGTCCTCTACACAATCGGAGAATGATATGTGAATTTAATACAATAATTGCAATAATTTTGTTGCAATTATTTTTTACAAGATTATATTTTGCTACTACTACTACAAGCTGAATCATCGGATTTTTTTCAGAGATTGTTGTCATTTTGTCAACTAATGTTAGATTATAGATACTCTTAGTGAATTGACACGTTTATTTATCAGAATTGCCGTAGCTATCATACAAACATACATACAACTATGATGGCTTGGGCATAATACTCGGTATTCTTTTTTCATTGTACTTTATCGATCCAAATTGATTTAAAAATATCCCGCTTTTTTCGGGTGTATTCTGTTTTTCTTTCTTTTTTTTCAGGCGGTTAGTTTTTGTTTAATTAACGAAACTTCAGCCAGACCTGTGGTAAGGTTAGAGCTGCGTAAGTGTGAGGTAAGGTCAGGTAAAAGGTAAGATCGGGTTTACATACATGTGGTAAGTTTACAGTGTGGTAGCATTTGGCTGATAAAAATAACCCGAAGAAGGAGAATGGTAAGGTTATTGTTATATTCTATGGTAATATTTTTTTTCTCATATTGATCATTTATTATCTATTAAATACGAGTCAATCTTGTATTGGACGGTCAAGGTACCAATTTAATATAATCAACGATTATATTAAATTCATATCTGGACTTGTCAGAACATACAACATTGAAAGTCTAATCATAATCCAATGTCCCATTTGGCCATTAGGCTGTGATTGGGCGGGGCTTATTGATGAGGAAAGTAACCTCGGAATGTGCAGCTAGGTCTCTGTCATTCTGAAATGGGTTAATGGAATCTCAATAGAGCTAACACCTCCAGCACCCGCAATTGAAAAAATGTTAATCAAATGGATTAATATTGATTCTCTTGCATAACATACCTGCCAGCTCAGGGGGTCGTTGGATGGAACACACACACACACACGTTTTTCGGGATTCTGAGCTTAATTTGGGATCACAACTTTAAAATGCGTTTTCTGGCCTTTAGAAGCCGTTTTTCGGGATTCTGAGCTTAATTTGGGATCACAACTTTAAAATGCGTTTTCTGGCTTATAGAAGCCGCTTTTCGGGATTCTGAGCTTAATTTGGGATCACAACTTTAAAATGCGTTTTCTGGCCTTTAGAAGCCGTTTTTCGGGATTCTGAGCTTAATTTGGGATCACAACTTTAAAATGCGTTTTCTGGCCTTTAGAAGCCGTTTTTCGGGATTCTGAGCTTAATTTGGGATCACAACTTTAAAATGCGTTTTCTGGCCTTTAGAAGCCGTTTTTCGGGATTCTGAGCTGAATTTGGGATCACAACTTTAAAATGCGTTTTCTGGCTTAAAGAAGCCGTTTTTTCGGGATTCTGAGCTTAATTTGGGATCACTACTTTAAAATGCGTTTTCTGGAATAAAGAAGCCGTTTTTCGGGATTCTGAGCTTAATTTGGGATCACAACTTTAAAATGCGTTTTCTGGCCTTTAGAAGCCGTTTTTCGGGATTCTGAGCTTAATTTGGGATCACAACTTTAAAATGCGTTTTCTGGCTTATAGAAGCCGTTTTTCGGGATTCTGAGCTTAATTTGGGATCACAACTTTAAAATGCGTTTTCTGGCCTTTAGAAGCCGTTTTTCGGGATTCTGAGCTTAATTTGGGATCACAACTTTAAAATGCGTTTTCTGGCCTTTAGAAGCCGTTTTTCGGGATTCTGAGCTTAATTTGGGATCACAACTTTAAAATGCGTTTTCTGGCCTTTAGAAGCCGTTTTTCGGGATTCTGAGCTTAATTTGGGATCACAACTTTAAAATGCGTTTTCTGGCCTTTAGAAGCCGTTTTTCGGGATTCTGAGCTTAATTTGGGATCACAACTTTAAAATGCGTTTTCTTGCCTTTAGAAGCCGTTTTTCGGGATTCTGAGCTTAATTTGGGATCACAACTTTAAAATGCGTTTTCTGGCTTATAGAAGCCGTTTTTCGGGATTCTGAGCTTAATTTGGGATCACAACTTTAAAATGCGTTTTCTGGCTTATAGAAGCCGTTTTTCGGGATTCTGAGCTTAATTTGGGATCACAACTTTAAAATGCGTTTTCTGGCCTTTAGAAGCCGTTTTTCGGGATTCTGAGCTTAATTTGGGATCACAACTTTAAAATGCGTTTTCTGGCCTTTAGAAGCCGTTTTTCGGGATTCTGAGCTTAATTTGGGATCACAACTTTAAAATGCGTTTTCTGGCCTTTAGAAGCCGTTTTTCGGGATTCTGAGCTTAATTTGGGATCACAACTTTAAAATGCGTTTTCTGGCTTATAGAAGCCGTTTTTCGGGATTCTGAGCTTAATTTGGGATCACAACTTTAAAATGCGTTTTCTGGCCTTTAGAAGCCGTTTTTCGGGATTCTGAGCTTAATTTGGGATCACAACTTTAAAATGCGTTTTCTGGCCTTTAGAAGCCGTTTTTCGGGATTCTGAGCTTAATTTGGGATCACAACTTTAAAATGCGTTTTCTGGCCTTTAGAAGCCGTTTTTCGGGATTCTGAGCTTAATTTGGGATCACAACTTTAAAATGCGTTTTCTGGCTTATAGAAGCCGTTTTTCGGGATTCTGAGCTTAATTTGGGATCACAACTTTAAAATGCGTTTTCTGGCCTTTAGAAGCCGTTTTTCGGGATTCTGAGCTTAATTTGGGATCACAACTTTAAAATGCGTTTTCTAGCCTTTAGAAGCCGTTTTTCGGGATTCTGAGCTCAATTTGGGATCACAACTTTAAAATGCGTTTTCTGGCTTATAGAAGCCGTTTTTCGGGAATCGGAGCTTAATTTGGGATCACAACTTTAAAATGCGTTTTCTGGCTTATAGAAGCCGTTTTTCGGGATTCTGAGCTTAATTTGGGATCACAACTTTAAAATGCGTTTTCTGGCTTATAGAAGCCGTTTTTCGGGATTCTGAGCTTAATTTGGGATCACAACTTTAAAATGCGTTTTCTGGCTTATAGAAGCCGTTTTTCGGGATTCTGAGCTTAATTTGGGATCACAACTTTAAAATGCGTTTTCTGGCCTTTAGAAGCCGTTTTTCGGGATTCTGAGCTTAATTTGGGATCACAACTTTAAAATGCGTTTTCTGGCTTATAGAAGCCGTTTTTCGGGATTCTGAGCTTAATTTGGGATCACAACTTTAAAATGCGTTTTCTGGCCTTTAGAAGCCGTTTTTCGGGATTCTGAGCTTAATTTGGGATCACAACTTTAAAATGCGTTTTCTGGCTTATAGAAGCCGTTTTTCGGGATTCTGAGCTTAATTTGGGATCACAACTTTAAAATGCGTTTTCTGGCCTTTAGAAGCCGTTTTTCGGGATTCTGAGCTTAATTTGGGATCACAACTTTAAAATGCGTTTTCTGGCTTATAGAAGCCGTTTTTCGGGATTCTGAGCTTAATTTGGGATCACAACTTTAAAATGCGTTTTCTGGCCTTTAGAAGCCGTTTTTCGGGATTCTGAGCTTAATTTGGGATCACAACTTTAAAATGCGTTTTCTGGCCTTTAGAAGCCGTTTTTCGGGATTCTGAGCTTAATTTGGGATCACAACTTTAAAATGCGTTTTCTGGCCTTTAGAAGCCGTTTTTCGGGATTCTGAGCTTAATTTGGGATCACAACTTTAAAATGCGTTTTTTGGCTTATAGAAGCCGTTTTTCGGGATTCTGAGCTTAATTTGGGATCACAACTTTAAAATGCGTTTTCTGGCCTTTAGAAGCCGTTTTTCGGGATTCTGAGCTTAATTTGGGATCACAACTTTAAAATGCGTTTTCTGGCCTTTAGAAGCCGTTTTTCGGGATTCTGAGCTTAATTTGGGATCACAACTTTAAAATGCGTTTTCTGGCCTTTAGAAGCCGTTTTTCGGGATTCTGAGCTTAATTTGGGATCACAACTTTAAAATGCGTTTTCTGGCCTTTAGAAGCCGTTTTTCGGGATTCTGAGCTTAATTTGGGATCACAACTTTAAAATGCGTTTTCTGGCTTATAGAAGCCGTTTTTCGGGATTCTGAGCTTAATTTGGGATCACAACTTTAAAATGCGTTTTCTGGCCTTCAGAAGCCGTTTTTCGGGATTCTGAGCTTAATTTGGGATCACAACTTTAAAATGCGTTTTCTGGCTTATAGAAGCCGTTTTTCGGGATTCTGAGCTTAATTTGGGATCACAGCTTTAAAATGCGTTTTCTGGCCTTTAGAAGCCGTTTTTCGGGATTCTGAGCTTAATTTGGGATCACAACTTTAAAATGCGTTTTCTGGCTTATAGAAGCCGTTTTTCGGGATTCTGAGCTTAATTTGGGATCACAACTTTAAAATGCGTTTTCTGGCCTTTAGAAGCCGTTTTTCGGGATTCTGAGCTTAATTTGGGATCACAACTTTAAAATGCGTTTTCTGGCCTTTAGAAGCCGTTTTTCGGGATTCTGAGCTTAATTTGGGATCACAACTTTAAAATGCGTTTTCTGGCTTATAGAAGCCGTTTTTCGGGATTCTGAGCTTAATTTGGGATCACAACTTTAAAATGCGTTTTCTGGCTTATAGAAGCCGTTTTTCGGGATTCTGAGCTTAATTTGGGATCACAACTTTAAAATGCGTTTTCTGGCCTTTAGAAGCCGTTTTTCGGGATTCTGAGCTGAATTTGGGATCACAACTTTAAAATGCGTTTTCTGGCTTAAAGAAGCCGTTTTTTCGGGATTCTGAGCTTAATTTGGGATCACTACTTTAAAATGCGTTTTCTGGCTTAAAGAAGCCGTTTTTCGGGATTCTGAGCTTAATTTGGGATCACAACTTTAAAATGCGTTTTCTGGCCTTTAGAAGCCGTTTTTCGGGATTCTGAGCTTAATTTGGGATCACAACTTTAAAATGCGTTTTCTGGCTTATAGAAGCCGTTTTTCGGGATTCTGAGCTTAATTTGGGATCACAACTTTAAAATGCGTTTTCTGGCCTTTAGAAGCCGTTTTTCGGGATTCTGAGCTTAATTTGGGATCACAACTTTAAAATGCGTTTTCTGGCTTAAAGAAGCCGTTTTTCGGGATTCTGAGCTTAATTTGGGATCACAACTTTAAAATGCGTTTTCTGGCCTTTAGTAGCCGTTTTTCGGGATTCTGAGCTGAATTTGGGATCACAACTTTAAAATGCGTTTTCTGGCTTAAAGAAGCCGTTTTTTCGGGATTCTGAGCTTAATTTGGGATCACTACTTTAAAATGCGTTTTCTGGCTTAAAAAAGCCGTTTTTCGGGATTCTGAGCTTAATTTGGGATCACAACTTTAAAATGCGTTTTCTGGCCTTTAGAAGCCGTTTTTCGGGATTCTGAGCTTAATTTGGGATCACAACTTTAAAATGCGTTTTCTGGCTTATAGAAGCCGTTTTTCGGGATTCTGAGCTTAATTTGGGATCACAACTTTAAAATGCGTTTTCTGGCCTTTAGAAGCCGTTTTTTCGGGATTCTGAGCTTAATTTGGGATCACTACTTTAAAATGCGTTTTCTGGCTTAAAGAAGCCGTTTTTCGGGATTCTGAGCTTAATTTGGGATCACAACTTTAAAATGCGTTTTCTGGCCTTTAGAAGCCGTTTTTCGGGATTCTGAGCTTAATTTGGGATCACAACTTTAACATGCGTTTTCTGGCTTATAGAAGCCGTTTTTCGGGATTCTGAGCTTAATTTGGGATCACAACTTTAAAATGCGTTTTCTGGCCTTTAGAAGCCGTTTTTCGGGATTCTGAGCTTAATTTGGGATCACAACTTTAAAATGCGTTTTCTGGCCTTTAGAAGCCGTTTTTCGGGATTCTGAGCTTAATTTGGGATCACAACTTTAAAATGCGTTTTCTGGCCTTTAGAAGCCGTTTTTCGGGATTCTGAGCTTAATTTGGGATCACAACTTTAAAATGCGTTTTCTGGCTTATAGAAGCCGTTTTTCGGGATTCTGAGCTTAATTTGGGATCACAACTTTAAAATGCGTTTTCTGGCCTTTAGAAGCCGTTTTTCGGGATTCTGAGCTTAATTTGGGATCACAACTTTAAAATGCGTTTTCTGGCTTATAGAAGCCGTTTTTCGGGGTTCTGAGCTTAATTTGGGATCACAACTTTAAAATGCGTTTTCTGGCTTATAGAAGCCGTTTTTCGGGATTCTGAGCTTAATTTGGGATCACAACTTTAAAATGCGTTTTCTGGCCTTTAGAAGCCGTTTTTCGGGATTCTGAGCTTAATTTGGGATCACAACTTTAAAATGCGTTTTCTGGCCTTTAGAAGCCGTTTTTCGGGATTCTGAGCTTAATTTGGGATCACAACTTTAAAATGCGTTTTCTGGCTTATAGAAGCCGTTTTTCGGGATTCTGAGCTTAATTTGGGATCACAACTTTAAAATGCGTTTTCTGGCTTATAGAAGCCGTTTTTCGGGATTCTGAGCTTAATTTGGGATCACAACTTTAAAATGCGTTTTCTGGCCTTTAGAAGCCGTTTTTCGGGATTCTGAGCTTAATTTGGGATCACAACTTTAAAATGCGTTTTCTGGCTTAAAGAAGCCGTTTTTCGGGATTCTGAGCTTAATTTGGGATCACAACTTTAAAATGCGTTTTCTGGCCTTTAGAAGCCGTTTTTCGGGATTCTGAGCTGAATTTGGGATCACAACTTTAAAATGCGTTTTCTGGCTTAAAGAAGCCGTTTTTTCGGGATTCTGAGCTTAATTTGGGATCACTACTTTAAAATGCGTTTTCTGGCTTATAGAAGCCGTTTTTCGGGATTCTGAGCTTAATTTGGGATCACAACTTTAAAATGCGTTTTCTGGCCTTTAGAAGCCGTTTTTCGGGATTCTGAGCTTAATTTGGGATCACAACTTTAAAATGCGTTTTCTGGCTTATAGAAGCCGTTTTTCGGGATTCTGAGCTTAATTTGGGATCACAACTTTAAAATGCGTTTTCTGGCCTTTAGAAGCCGTTTTTTCGGGATTCTGAGCTTAATTTGGGATCACTACTTTAAAATGCGTTTTCTGGCTTAAAGAAGCCGTTTTTCGGGATTCTGAGCTTAATTTGGGATCACAACTTTAAAATGCGTTTTCTGGCCTTTAGAAGCCGTTTTTCGGGATTCTGAGCTTAATTTGGGATCACAACTTTAAAATGCGTTTTCTGGCTTATAGAAGCCGTTTTTCGGGATTCTGAGCTTAATTTGGGATCACAACTTTAAAATGCGTTTTCTGGCTTATAGAAGCCGTTTTTCGGGATTCTGAGCTTAATTTGGGATCACAACTTTAAAATGCGTTTTCTGGCTTATAGAAGCCGTTTTTCGGGATTCTGAGCTTAATTTGGGATCACAACTTTAAAATGCGTTTTCTGGCCTTTAGAAGCCGTTTTTCGGGATTCTGAGCTTAATTTGGGATCACAACTTTAAAATGCGTTTTCTGGCTTATAGAAGCCGTTTTTCGGGATTCTGAGCTTAATTTGGGATCACAACTTTAAAATGCGTTTTCTGGCTTATAGAAGCCGTTTTTCGGGATTCTGAGCTTAATTTGGGATCACAACTTTAAAATGCGTTTTCTGGCCTTTAGAAGCCGTTTTTCGGGATTCTGAGCTTAATTTGGGATCACAACTTTAAAATGCGTTTTCTGGCTTATAGAAGCCGTTTTTCGGGATTCTGAGCTTAATTTGGGATCACAACTTTAAAATGCGTTTTCTGGCCTTTAGAAGCCGTTTTTCGGGATTCTGAGCTTAATTTGGGATCACAACTTTAAAATGCGTTTTCTGGCCTTTAGAAGCCGTTTTTCGGGATTCTGAGCTTAATTTGGGATCACAACTCAAAAATGCGTTTTCTGGCCTTTAGAAGCCGTTTTTCGGGATTCTGAGCTTAATTTGGGATCACAACTTTAAAATGCGTTTTCTGGCCTTTAGAAGCCGTTTTTCGGGATTCTGAGCTTAATTTGGGATCACAACTTTAAAATGCGTTTTCTGGCTTATAGAAGCCGTTTTTCGGGATTCTGAGCTTAATTTGGGATCACAACTTTAAAATGCGTTTTCTGGCCTTTAGAAGCCGTTTTTCGGGATTCTGAGCTTAATTTGGGATCACAACTTTAAAATGCGTTTTCTGGCCTTTAGAAGCCGTTTTTCGGGATTCTGAGCTTAATTTGGGATCACAACTTTAAAATGCGTTTTCTGGCTTATAGAAGCCGTTTTTCGGGATTCTGAGCTTAATTTGGGATCACAACTTTAAAATGCGTTTTCTGGCTTATAGAAGCCGTTTTTCGGGATTCTGAGCTTAATTTGGGATCACAACTTTAAAATGCGTTTTCTGGCCTTTAGAAGCCGTTTTTCGGGATTCTGAGCTTAATTTGGGATCACAACTTTAAAATGCGTTTTCTGGCTTAAAGAAGCCGTTTTTCGGGATTCTGAGCTTAATTTGGGATCACAACTTTAAAATGCGTTTTCTGGCCTTTAGAAGCCGTTTTTCGGGATTCTGAGCTGAATTTGGGATCACAACTTTAAAATGCGTTTTCTGGCTTAAAGAAGCCGTTTTTTCGGGATTCTGAGCTTAATTTGGGATCACTACTTTAAAATGCGTTTTCTGGCTTATAGAAGCCGTTTTTCGGGATTCTGAGCTTAATTTGGGATCACAACTTTAAAATGCGTTTTCTGGCTTATAGAAGCCGTTTTTCGGGATTCTGAGCTTAATTTGGGATCACAACTTTAAAATGCGTTTTCTGGCTTATAGAAGCCGTTTTTCGGGATTCTGAGCTTAATTTGGGATCACAACTTTAAAATGCGTTTTCTGGCCTTTAGAAGCCGTTTTTCGGGATTCTGAGCTTAATTTGGGATCACAACTTTAAAATGCGTTTTCTGGCTTATAGAAGCCGTTTTTCGGGATTCTGAGCTTAATTTGGGATCACAACTTTAAAATGCGTTTTCTGGCCTTTAGAAGCCGTTTTTCGGGATTCTGAGCTAAATTTGGGATCACAACTTTAAAATGCGTTTTCTGGCTTATAGAAGCCGTTTTTCGGGATTCTGAGCTTAATTTGGGATCACAACTTTAAAATGCGTTTTCTGGCTTATAGAAGCCGTTTTTCGGGATTCTGAGCTTAATTTGGGATCACAACTTTAAAATGCGTTTTCTGGCCTTTAGAAGCCGTTTTTCGGGATTCTGAGCTTAATTTGGGATCACAACTTTAAAATGCGTTTTCTGGCCTTTAGAAGCCGTTTTTCGGGATTCTGAGCTTAATTTGGGATCACAACTTTAAAATGCGTTTTCTGGCTTATAGAAGCCGTTTTTCGGGATTCTGAGCTTAATTTGGGATCACAACTTTAAAATGCGTTTTCTGGCTTATAGAAGCCGTTTTTCGGGATTCTGAGCTTAATTTGGGATCACAACTTTAAAATGCGTTTTCTGGCCTTTAGAAGCCGTTTTTCGGGATTCTGAGCTTAATTTGGGATCACAACTTTAAAATGCGTTTTCTGGCTTATAGAAGCCGTTTTTCGGGATTCTGAGCTTAATTTGGGATCACAACTTTAAAATGCGTTTTCTGGCCTTTAGAAGCCGTTTTTCGGGATTCTGAGCTTAATTTGGGATCACAACTTTAAAATGCGTTTTCTGGCTTATAGAAGCCGTTTTTCGGGATTCTGAGCTTAATTTGGGATCACAACTTTAAAATGCGTTTTCTGGCTTATAGAAGCCGTTTTTCGGGATTCTGAGCTTAATTTGGGATCACAACTTTAAAATGCGTTTTCTGGCCTTTAGAAGCCGTTTTTCGGGATTCTGAGCTTAATTTGGGATCACAACTTTAAAATGCGTTTTCTGGCCTTTAGAAGCCGTTTTTCGGGATTCTGAGCTTAATTTGGGATCACAACTTTAAAATGCGTTTTCTGGCTTATAGAAGCCGTTTTTCGGGATTCTGAGCTTAATTTGGGATCACAACTTTAAAATGCGTTTTCTGGCTTATAGAAGCCGTTTTTCGGGATTCTGAGCTTAATTTGGGATCACAACTTTAAAATGCGTTTTCTGGCCTTTAGAAGCCGTTTTTCGGGATTCTGAGCTTAATTTGGGATCACAACTTTAAAATGCGTTTTCTGGCCTTTAGAAGCCGTTTTTCGGGATTCTGAGCTTAATTTGGGATCACAACTTTAAAATGCGTTTTCTGGCCTTTAGAAGCCGTTTTTCGGGATTCTGAGCTTAATTTGGGATCACAACTTTAAAATGCGTTTTCTGGCCTTTAGAAGCCGTTTTTCGGGATTCTGAGCTTAATTTGGGATCACAACTTTAAAATGCGTTTTCTGGCCTTTAGAAGCCGTTTTTCGGGATTCTGAGCTTAATTTGGGATCACAACTTTAAAATGCGTTTTCTGGCTTATAGAAGCCGTTTTTCGGGATTCTGAGCTTAATTTGGGATCACAACTTTAAAATGCGTTTTCTGGCCTTTAGAAGCCGTTTTTCGGGATTCTGAGCTTAATTTGGGATCACAACTTTAAAATGCGTTTTCTGGCTTATAGAAGCCGTTTTTCGGGATTCTGAGCTTAATTTGGGATCACAACTTTAAAATGCGTTTTCTGGCCTTTAGAAGCCGTTTTTCGGGATTCTGAGCTTAATTTGGGATCACAACTTTAAAATGCGTTTTCTGGCTTATAGAAGCCGTTTTTCGGGATTCTGAGCTTAATTTGGGATCACAACTTTAAAATGCGTTTTCTGGCCTTTAGAAGCCGTTTTTCGGGATTCTGAGCTGAATTTGGGATCACAACTTTAAAATGCGTTTTCTGGCTTAAAGAAGCCGTTTTTTCGGGATTCTGAGCTTAATTTGGGATCACTACTTTAAAATGCGTTTTCTGGCTTAAAGAAGCCGTTTTTCGGGATTCTGAGCTTAATTTGGGATCACAACTTTAAAATGCGTTTTCTGGCCTTTAGAAGCCGTTTTTCGGGATTCTGAGCTTAATTTGGGATCACAACTTTAAAATGCGTTTTCTGGCTTATAGAAGCCGTTTTTCGGGATTCTGAGCTTAATTTGGGATCACAACTTTAAAATGCGTTTTCTGGCTTATAGAAGCCGTTTTTCGGGATTCTGAGCTTAATTTGGGATCACAACTTTAAAATGCGTTTTCTGGCCTTTAGAAGCCGTTTTTCGGGATTCTGAGCTTAATTTGGGATCACAACTTTAAAATGCGTTTTCTGGCTTATAGAAGCCGTTTTTCGGGATTCTGAGCTTAATTTGGGATCACAACTTTAAAATGCGTTTTCTGGCCTTTAGAAGCCGTTTTTCGGGATTCTGAGCTTAATTTGGGATCACAACTTTAAAATGCGTTTTCTGGCTTATAGAAGCCGTTTTTCGGGATTCTGAGCTTAATTTGGGATCACAACTTTAAAATGCGTTTTCTGGCCTTTAGAAGCCGTTTTTCGGGATTCTGAGCTTAATTTGGGATCACAACTTTAAAATGCGTTTTCTGGCTTATAGAAGCCGTTTTTCGGGATTTTGAGCTTAATTTGGGATCACAACTTTAAAATGCGTTTTCTGGCCTTTAGAAGCCGTTTTTCGGGATTCTGAGCTTAATTTGGGATCACAACTTTAAAATGCGTTTTCTGGCCTTTAGAAGCCGTTTTTCGGGATTCTGAGCTTAATTTGGGATCACAACTTTAAAATGCGTTTTCTGGCCTTTAGAAGCCGTTTTTCGGGATTCTGAGCTTAATTTGGGATCACAACTTTAAAATGCGTTTTCTGGCCTTTAGAAGCCGTTTTTCGGGATTCTGAGCTTAATTTGGGATCACAACTCTAAAATGCGTTTTCTGGCCTTTAGAAGCCGTTTTTCGGGATTCTGAGCTTAATTTGGGATCACAACTTTAAAATGCGTTTTCTAGCCTTTAGAAGCCGTTTTTCGGGATTCTGAGCTTAATTTGGGATCACAACTTTAAAATGCGTTTTCTAGCCTTTAGAAGCCGTTTTTCGGGATTCTGAGCTCAATTTGGGATCACAACTTTAAAATGCGTTTTCTGGCTTATAGAAGCCGTTTTTCGGGAATCTGAGCTTAATTTGGGATCACAACTTTAAAATGCGTTTTCTGGCTTATAGAAGCCGTTTTTCGGGATTCTGAGCTTAATTTGGGATCACAACTTTAAAATGCGTTTTCTGGCTTATAGAAGCCGTTTTTCGGGATTCTGAGCTTAATTTGGGATCACAACTTTAAAATGCGTTTTCTGGCTTATAGAAGCCGTTTTTCGGGATTCTGAGCTTAATTTGGGATCACAGCTTTAAAATACGTTTTCTGGCCTTTAGAAGCCGTTTTTCGGGATTCTGAGCTTAATTTGGGATCACAACTTTAAAATGCGTTTTCTGGCTTATAGAAGCCGTTTTTCGGGATTCTGAGCTTAATTTGGGATCACAACTTTAAAATGCGTTTTCTGGCTTATAGAAGCCGTTTTTCGGGATTCTGAGCTTAATTTGGGATCACAACTTTAAAATGCGTTTTCTGGCCTTTAGAAGCCGTTTTTCGGGATTCTGAGCTTAATTTGGGATCACAACTTTAAAATGCGTTTTCTGGCCTTTAGAAGCCGTTTTTCGGGATTCTGAGCTTAATTTGGGATCACAACTCTAAAATGCGTTTTCTGGCCTTTAGAAGCCGTTTTTCGGGATTCTGAGCTTAATTTGGGATCACAACTTTAAAATGCGTTTTCTAGCCTTTAGAAGCCGTTTTTCGGGATTCTGAGCTCAATTTGGGATCACAACTTTAAAATGCGTTTTCTGGCTTATAGAAGCCGTTTTTCGGGAATCTGAGCTTAATTTGGGATCACAACTTTAAAATGCGTTTTCTGGCTTATAGAAGCCGTTTTTCGGGATTCTGAGCTTAATTTGGGATCACAACTTTAAAATGCGTTTTCTGGCCTTTAGAAGCCGTTTTTCGGGATTCTGAGCTTAATTTGGGATCACAACTTTAAAATGCGTTTTCTGGCTTATAGAAGCCGTTTTTCGGGATTCTGAGCTTAATTTGGGATCACAACTTTAAAATGCGTTTTCTGGCCTTTAGAAGCCGTTTTTCGGGATTCTGAGCTTAATTTGGGATCACAACTTTAAAATGCGTTTTCTGGCCTTTAGAAGCCGTTTTTCGGGATTCTGAGCTTAATTTGGGATCACAACTTTAAAATGCGTTTTCTGGCCTTTAGAAGCCGTTTTTCGGGATTCTGAGCTTAATTTGGGATCACAACTTTAAAATGCGTTTTCTGGCTTATAGAAGCCGTTTTTCGGGATTCTGAGCTTAATTTGGGATCACAACTTTAAAATGCGTTTTCTGGCTTAAGAAGCCGTTTTTCGGGATTCTGAGCTTAATTTGGGATCACAACTTTAAAATGCGTTTTCTGGCCTTTAGAAGCCGTTTTTCGGGATTCTGAGCTTAATTTGGGATCACAACTTTAAAATGCGTTTTCTGGCTTATAGAAGCCGTTTTTCGGGATTCTGAGCTTAATTTGGGATCACAACTTTAAAATGCGTTTTCTGCTTATAGAAGCCGTTTTTCGGGATTCTGAGCTTAATTTGGGATCACAACTTTAAAATGCGTTTTCTGGCCTTTAGAAGCCGTTTTTCGGGATTCTGAGCTTAATTTGGGATCACAACTTTAAAATGCGTTTTCTGGCCTTTAGAAGCCGTTTTTCGGGATTCTGAGCTTAATTTGGGATCACAACTTTAAAATGCGTTTTCTGGCCTTTAGAAGCCGTTTTTCGGGATTCTGAGCTTAATTTGGGATCACAACTTTAAAATGCGTTTTCTGGCTTATAGAAGCCGTTTTTCGGGATTCTGAA
>NW_026598297.1:0-3691 GCF_029784155.1 Uranotaenia lowii | reverse complement strand
AAAATGACAAAAATGACAAAAATGACAAAAATGACAAAAATGACAAAAATGACAAAATGACAAAAATGACAAAAATGACAAAAATGACAAAAATGACAAAAATGACAAAAATGATAAAAATGACAAAAATGACAAAAATGACAAAAATGACAAAAATGACAAAAATGACAAAAATGACAAAAATGACAAAAATGACAAAAATGACAAAAATGACAAAAATGACAAAAATGACAAAAATGACAAAAATGACAAAATGACAAAAATGACAAAAATGACAAAAATGACAAAAATGACAAAAATGACAAAAATGACAAAAATGACAAAAATGACAAAAATGACAAAAATGACAAAAATGACAAAAATGACAAAAATGACAAAAATGACAAAAATGACAAAATGACAAAAATGACAAAAATGACAAAAATGACAAAAATGACAAAAATGACAAAAATGACAAAAATGACAAAAATGACAAAAATGACAAAAATGACAAAAATGACAAAAATGACAAAAATGACAAAAATGACAAAAATGACAAAAATGACAAAAATGACAAAAATGACAAAAATGACAAAATGACAAAAATGACAAAAATGACAAAAATGACAAAAATGACAAAAATGACATAAATGACAAAAATGACAAAAATGACAAAAATGACAAAAATGACAAAAATGACAAAAATGACAAAAATGACAAAAATGACAAAAATGACAAAAATGACAAAAATGACAAAAATGACAAAAATGACAAAAATGACAAAAATGACAAAAATGACAAAAATGACAAAAATTACAAAAATGACAAAAATGACAAAAATGACAAAAATGACAAAAATGACAAAAATGACAAAAATGACAAAATGACAAAAATGACAAAAATGACAAAAATGACAAAAATGACAAAAATGACAAAATGACAAAAATGACAAAAATGACAAAAATGACAAAAATGACAAAAATGACAAAAATGACAAAAATGACAAAAATGACAAAAATGACAAAAATGACAAAAATGACAAAAATGACAAAAATGACAAAAATGACAAAAATGACAAAAATGACAAAAATGAAAAAAATGATAAAAATGACAAAAATGACAAAAATGACAAAAATAACAAAAATGACAAAAATGACAAAAATGACAAAAATGACAAAAATGACAAAAATGACAAAAATGACAAAAATGACAAAAATGACAAAAATGACAAAAATGACAAAAATGACAAAAATGACAAAAATGACAAAAATGACAAAAATGACAAAAATGACAAAAATGACAAAAATGACAAAAATGACAAAAATGACAAAAATGACAAAAATGACAAAAATGACAAAAATGACAAAAATGTCAAAAATTACAAAAATTACAAAAATGACAAAAATGACAAAAATGACAAAAATGACAAAAATGACAAAAATGAAAAAAATGACTAAAATGACAAAAATGACAAAAATGACAAAAATGACAAAAATGACAAAAATGACAAAAATGACAAAAATGACAAAAATGACAAAAATGACAAAAATGACAAAAATGACAAAAATGACAAAAATGACAAAAATGACAAAAATGACAAAAATGACAAAAATGACAAAAATGACAAAAATGACAAAAATGACAAAGACAAAATGACAAAAATGACAAAAATGACAAAAATGACAAAAATGACAAAAATGACAAAAATGACAAAAATGACAAAAATGACAAAAATGACAAAAATGACAAAAATGACAAAAATGACAAAATGACAAAAATGACAAAAATGACAAAAATGACAAAAATGACAAAAATGACAAAAATGACAAAATGACAAAAATGACAAAAATGACAAAAATGACAAAAATGACAAAAATGACAAAAATGACAAAAATGACAAAAATGACAAAAATGACAAAAATGACAAAAATGACAAAAATGACAAAAATGACAAAAATGACAAAAATGACAAAAATGACAAAAATGACAAAAATGACAAAAATGACAAAAATGACAAAAATGACAAAAATGACAAAATGACAAAATGACAAAAATGACAAAAATGACAAAAATGACAAAAATGACAAAAATGACAAAAATGACAAAAATGACAAAAATGACAAAAATGACAAAAATGACAAAAATGACAAAAATGACAAAAATGACAAAAATGACAAAAATGACAAAAATGACAAAAATGACAAAAATGACAAAAATGACAAAAATGACAAAAATGACAAAAATGACAAAAATGACAAAAATGACAAAAATGACAAAAATGACAAAAATGACAAAAATGACAAAAATGACAAAAATGACAAAAATGACAAAAATGACAAAAATGACAAAAATGACAAAAATGACAAAAATGACAAAAATGACAAAAATGACAAAAATGACAAAAATGACAAAAATGACAAAAATGACAAAAATGACAAAATGACAAAAATGACAAAAATGACAAAAATGACAAAAATGACAAAAATGACAAAAATGACAAAAATGACAAAAATGACAAAAATGACAAAAATGACAAAAATGACAAAAATGACAAAAATGACAAAAATGACAAAAATGACAAAAATGACAAAAATGACAAAAATGACAAAAATGACAAAAATGACAAAAATGACAAAAATGACAAAAATGACAAAAATGACAAAAATGACAAAAATGACAAAAATGACAAAAATGACAAAAATGACAAAAATGACAAAAATGACAAAAATGACAAAAATGACAAAAATGACAAAAATGACAAAAATGACAAAAATGACAAAAATGACAAAAATGACAAAAATGACAAAAATGACAAAAATGACAAAAATGACAAAAATGACAAAAATGACAAAAATGACAAAATGACAAAAATGACAAAAATGACAAAAATGACAAAAATGACAAAAATGACAAAAATGACAAAAATGACAAAAATGACAAAAATGACAAAAATGACAAAAATGACAAAAATGACAAAAATGACAAAAATGACAAAAATGACAAAAATGACAAAAATGACAAAAATGACAAAAATGACAAAAATGACAAAAATGACAGAAATAACAAAAATGACAAAAATGACAAAAATGACAAAAATGACAAAAATGACAAAAATGACAAAATGACAAAAATGACAAAAATGACAAAAAAGTCAAAAATGACAAAAATGACAAAAATGACAAAAATGACAAAAATGACAAAAATGACAAAAATGACAAAAATGACAAAAATGACAAAAATGACAAAAATGACAAAAATGACAAAAATGACAAAAATGACAAAAATGACAAAAATGACAAAAATGACAAAAATGACAAAAATGACAAAAATGACAAAAATGACAAAAATGACAAAAATGACAAAAATGACAAAAATGACAAAAATGACAAAAATGACAAAAATGACAAAAATGACAAAAATGACAAAAATGACAAAAATGACAAAAATGACAAAAATGACAAAAGTGTCAAAAACTGACAAATGATGATTTGGCATGCCATATTGTATATTTGTCAATTATAGACCCACTGATTAATTTCTTCCTCAATGAAGCCTTTGCGTATGGGAGGGGGGAGGGGTTAAGGGGTTTTTAGGGGTAGTTTTAGGGGAAATTTTTTCAAAGTCAAATTTTCAGGTCTAGTCATTAGAATCCCGTGGTAACGGAAAACTTCTAAGTCCCAAAAGGTGTTGAAAAGCACGGGTTGACAATCAT
>NW_026598296.1:0-38134 GCF_029784155.1 Uranotaenia lowii | reverse complement strand
CGAGTTTTTTTTAGGATCGATGGAGAGTGTCCGCTCTAGCAACAATTCGGGATCCGTCGGAATTCAAAATCAATAGTCGGTATCCGCCGAGTAACTCTTAAAATCGATGGAGAGTGTCCTCTCTAGCCATCATCCGGTATCCGCCGGAGTTTAAAACCAATAGTCGGTATCCGCCGAACTATTCTGAAAATCGATGGAGAGTGTCCGCTCTAGCCATCATCCGGTATCCTCCGGAGTTAAAAATCAATAGTCGGTATCCGCCGAACTATTCTAAAAATCGATGGAGAGTATCCGCTCAAGCCATCATCCGGTATCCGCCGGAACTTAAAAACAATAGTCGGTATCCGCCGAACTATTCTGAAAATCGATGGAGAGTGTCCGCTCTAGCCATCATCTGGTCTTCTCCGGATTCTCTTAATTTCTAGTCGGTATCCGCCGAGCTAGAATAATAAAAGTTTAACCTGAAGCGATAATCCGGTATCCGCCGGAATATTCTAATATAATTTCGGTATCCGCCGAAACAGCAAACGTAGCAATCGCACAATCATTGTTTTTTTGTCATCGCTAGGCAACCGAGCACTAAATTTCACTTTCAAAAACATAACAGCGACCTCAATTCCAAACTGTCCATTTCAATGAATACTTACATCATAGTTCACCAAAACAAAAGCTTCATATTCTTCACGGTTCTCGGAAAAAAAAATATTTTCATTAACTGGCACGGATCGCCAAAATGTGGGACCGAAGGTCGCGTCTTTCAGGGAGCTTGTTCGACGATGTTGATCTCGATGTCTTACGTCGTCTTATTCGGCTCGCGCTTACCAAGGAAGTGGACGACCGTTGACCGTTGAGCCAAGTGACAGACGAGAAGTGTTCGACAGAGGGAGATAAAGAACGAGAGAAAGAGACGAACGTAGTGCATCTATGAATGCTGGCAAAGTGTGTTGCCAGTTCACGTTATTGGAGATGTTTAATAAAGCATTACTATTTTATGTGTATCCCACACTCTCAAAGCAGGTTTGTTTCAAATTCTTTTTGAAATTACCAACTTCAGTAGGGTGGCAACTGAGTCATGATGCCTCATGAGTTTAAAGGGTTGCCATCCGTCCCGCAAAAGCGGGACATGTCCCGCCGTCTCGCTTTTTACTCGAATTGTCCCGCTTTTTTTCAACTAAGTTTTCAATCCAAAATCAAGTTTGCCTACATTTGGTTTAATTGCTTTATCAAAACTGCACATCTTACGAATAAGATGCTTGCCTTTTCTTTGAACACTTACTTCTTTGGAAATGCAATTATGCAATTCCTTTTAATGTCAGATTTCAATCTATCAATCAAGACATTTCATTTTAAGTTGTTAACTGGTTTTTATTTAAAAATATGTCATTTGTTATACATTTTTCTTAATCAAGCTCCATTTGAGTATGTGACAGTATCATATTGTAACACGCCATATGACTCACACTATTCTTCTATTTTTGAAACTGGTGGAAATCAGATGTAAATCAGCGATGTTTCTTATTCAAAATATTGTTTATGAAATTCATTGTTGAAAAGGGAATAATTGAACACTGAAAACAGTATCGAAAAAAGCTACATTTCAGCCCTGAATTCAGTGTCGAAAAGTATATCACGACCTATTTGATCATAAATTTTCAGTCGTTGACATGGTGGACCACATATTGTTATTTGTTATGATATGGTTAAAAAATGAATTTTCAAGGGAATTTTTCGAATTTGCATAAAATTGTGTATGCAATTCGTTGCAAAACTCGATTCTTTTAGCACTCGACGTAATTATACAACTCGGCAACTCTCATTGGATAAATTTACGACTCGTGCTGAAAAAATCCCACTTTTTGCAGCTTGTTGCATAAATAGCTATTTGCTGTATGACGAAACTTATAGCTTTTCAGTATTTAGAAAAATATTACCAAAAAGATCTCATTTTGGATTATCCAGTGCTAGTGGTAGATAACTAAAAATGACAGACTGATTTCGCACTTAAATGGTTTTGGAGAATGGTTCATTTGATTTTTATAAATTTGAGATCTTCTCAATCTTGAAAAGAAGCTTATATGACGTTTTCAGTGAAGAAAAATGTATGCAAATAAATATAATGAAACTTTTTTCACAAACCAGAAATTTTAAGCTCAAGTACATTCCATAGAAAATCAATGAATACATACATTGAACATATGAATTAAATATGTATAAAAACAAAATTGAGCTGATTCATGACATTCAATCGCAAGTATGGTAAGAATAAAAAAAAATCTTGACAAAAAACCACTTGTAATGCTGATAATTTTTTTTCATTATTGATTTAATTTTAGTTTCAGTCAATGTTTTTTAAACTTCTTCGTGTCATTCGCACTTTTCTACCAACGGAAGGGCATTGAAAAGCTTCAACTTTGTTCGATGTTTCCTCCTGGATTTGAAAGCATAACGTTGACTCGGAAAGCAGATGTTATTCGAACTGAGCTATGCATCCGCTATCGATCTATAGGATTTTGTTCTTAAAAAAGGATTTTGTACTTATGCATACATTTTTTTTCTCAAAATGTCCCGCTTTTTTTGAAAACAATCTGGCAAGCCTTAATATACTGTGAAAAAAAAGACCATACCAAATAATGTTGGCATGTTATAGAAACAAGTTCAGTCCAAAAGCTTTCCCAATCTGATCCATTTCATGGTATTTTATTTTTTTTTTATATATATAAAAATGGAGGCGTTTTCTTTGTAACAACATCACGTATAAATGGACGGTCGGAATGAAGTGATATTTGGTGTCTGGGAGTTTTTCGAGCCATAGATGGTTTGTATAATAGTTTCAAGAATCTTACTTTTTAGGGAAGGGGGGCTCCCATACGAAATCAACTAGAAATGGGACACACCTCGAACAACTTGAAGACGATTTTCATGATAAATAACTGATTCATGACCCCTCAGAAGTTAAAGATGTGTAGATGAATTAAACATTCTCTAACGATTTATTAAGTAACAGGTAAAACGAAGTTTACCGGGTCAGCTAGTGATTTACATATATGTATCAATTCAAAAAGATTGAAATCGAAATCTGTATCGGTAAACCTTAGTTGTCATTGAGCAGAGCATGCTAAGTAAGTGCTAGATGCTTTCTGAAACAAAATTTTCCAACTAAAGGTGCATTTACAGTTCTTTCGAACGTGAAAATGGAAATACTTATATTTCTCAAAAACTCGACTATGCTGCATTTCATGGCTGCGAAACTGGGTGGAATAGATGCGGAATGGTTGATAGAATATTTTTGAACTGATTTCCTTGTTCAATACCCTTTAAAATTTGTTTTATTCCATTTCCCCCGATTTTCACTGCGGAATATTTTTTCCGCGTTCACTGCAATTCCGCTCGAAGTGTAGACGCACTGAGCGAACGTGAAAACGGAAACCGAACAAGAGTGGTGAATATAAATTCCACGTTCATTTTCACGTCCGAATGGCAATGTGCATTCTGAAAACATTTTTCACCGATGACGGAAAAATTTTTGCTCCATAAAAATTAGTTTTTTTTTTAATTTGCAAGCACATTTGAAGGCAATTAAAGGCTTAAAATACTACGAGTTTGAAATGGAACGCATATGATATTTTTTTAAACTTTAAAACCCGCTTGGGCATCATTTAATAGCACCTGTTGGAAGAGTTTCTCGACGAATAAATGTACCTGTCTGTTGGAAGAGCTTCTCAACGAATAAATGTAAATGAGGATCATCGAATGGCCAGAGTCCATTGAAATAAAAAAAAAAACAGATTCCGCTTTGTTCAAATGTGTGCTTCAGAAAAGGTATGGAAATAATTACAAAATTTATGAAATCATTCAAAAATAATGTGTTTTAAGGAGAACTGAAAAGCAGAAAAATTAACGAACCAAAGTGTTCTGATGCATTTTAATTAAATAAAAACCTTTTCAATTGTTTCACTAATTAAAAGTAATTTTGAAATTTTTGTTTGTCAATTTTTAATCAAGAACAAAAAATGGCTATTTTGTAGAAGTTCTATTCGTCCTTTCAATAAATTTTTCAAAAGAAACGAATCGCTAAAGCTCGTTATTACTCCTTGATCGATAAATACTTTTTGAGAGTACTTTCAATTCATAAAATTTAATTTCAATTCACTGTATTAAAAGATAAGAACTTTTGGATTATTTTATTAAATCAATCGGTTTTCAAAGCTGAATATGTTTTGAAGAAGAACAATATTTTTTTTGAGAAAATTGAATTTAAATTTGAGTTTCGACAAGTATCGATCAAAACATTGGTTGAATGATCTGTCATTTACCGATCGAAACCAATTTCTACCTGTCGTTGAACAAACCTCTTGCTAATTTTGAAGATTTGACCGATTTGACATTTCACTGCGGAATATTTTTTCACTGTGGTGAGTTCACGTTCACGTTCGAGTTCGAGTTCACAAGAACTGTAAACCGGGCTTAAGAAAGCAGCAGACAAAAGAAAAACGAACCAAATATCAAACACGTAGGTACATACCTATCAAAGAACGCAACTTTCCCAGCACGTGGCAGGTGAACTGGACCATGCTATTAATATCAAACACTCGGTCACGTGCCAACACTCGTAATTAATTTCTTAGCCAAACCCACTGTTCGAAGATAGACATTTATTGAATGTTTGCTCTGGTGATGTAAACAGGATGTTTTATCCCGAAAAAGAACAAAACAAAAAAAACCCGGCCAGGAAAACATCCGGGAATGTGATACCGATCCGTTCGGTGTGGCAATTCACACCCAATAATATCCGTTCGGTGGCCACGTGCCCACACTTTGTTTGTGGCGCAAGAAAAACGACGGCAACGGCAAAAGGTATTTGTTGATGTTGTTTCTTCGGAACATCAGATCCTGAAATTAGAAAAATTTCATTTGCGGAACATGTTTTCGTCTCTGTGACACGCTGATACGATTTTGATTTGATTTCCCGGGTGCACGCCCGGGAAAGGAATCCTGTATTCAAGTTGCCTCTCCTCGCTGGATTCCAAACAGAGATATCACCATACCCTCAAGAGTACTTAGGGCGTCCGGTTGCAAATATAACTATATCCGTGGATCTCAACAGCGGCACTCAGCGGCGGAACCAAGAAAATCTAATTTTCACCGCATGGGAGCGAAACGATTGTTCCCGGGAACAGGGAGAGAAAAGTTTCCTTTGACGAAATTCAAGTGATATCGCGCCCTGCATCGATCTAGTTTCACCAAAAAAAAAGGGGTGACACAACAAGTGTACACAATTGTGCAAATATAATGGAATAATCCCGCAGTTTAGAATCGGGGGCTTTGCGTGATAGCTAAATCGTCACTTGATTAAACGACGACGACACAAAATGCGGCATCCTGCTGGCAAATACGCTTATTTTATTAGATTTGAATATCGCTTCCTAAAAGTGAGTTGGTGGACGGACAAATTTCCACCACTTGGGTTATTGGAATTGTTCTTCAAACAAAAGCAATAAAACAATTTCCGGTGGCTAAAACATTTGAAAAATATCACAGGATTTGCAGTTGGAAGCCATCGAAATTTTGGCTACCGAACTGCCGTTAACTTACAGCAAACGAAATTGTGCAAATGTTGATTCCTATTGTTTAAAACCGGATGTTGGCGTTTTTTTTTCATTCTCTGAAACTAAGCTCGCTTGCGGCGAAATTTTCCATTTTCTAAACCAGCGTTTCCGATCGAATGGGTGGGTTTTATCTAAAGGTACCTATGTATGTATGAAGGTATTCGTAGAGAAGCGCGTCCTTTCAAAACTATAGGATCACTGATAGGATAGTGATGTAGTTACGTGTGTAGGCTCTCAGACGCGAAATTTGCCAAGCATATACGATTCGAAGCGCCCAAATATCGGTTTCCGAGTAAAGTGATGACGAAATCCGGTGATACAGACATGAGGAGGATGAACAGAGGCATGCCCTAAATTCAAGATTAAAAGTTGAGTTTCGAAGGTATAGAATATAGAAGGTAAATCACCAGAATTTCAATTATTTTCAATTCAGAGTCGGATACCAAAACGGTTTTTTTGAAGGTCCATGGTAAGCATTAAATTAAATCAAGTAGGTACCCAAACAAAACACAATACTGATTCTAAAATAAATTTAGTTGGAAACTTACAAATCTGTGGTTTCATTAAATAAAAAATCATTTTGAAAAATTAAAATTCCAATCATATAAAATTTACAAGAATTCACTATAAAAATTTTAAAAAAACTAGAGGAAGAAATCTGGGTTGTTCTATTCTGGGAAATGTTCCTTTCTGGAGAAAAAGATTATGGAAAATGGTTCATTTTGGGGAAAAAATTCTGGTAAATGGTGCATTCTGGGGAATTTTTTTTTCTGAGAAATGGTTCATTCTCGGGTTTGATTTTTGGGTATTTGTCATTATGGGCGAAAGTTTTCGGGTAAATGGGATACAATCATTTAGAATAATTAAAATAATCTGCTCGAATTCACTGGGTTTACTACAGACTCCTGTAGCATAACGACTGTTAACGAAAGATGTTATTATGTAAGTATACGAGCTAAAATTGTAAAAATATATTGAATTATTTGCTGAACTCTGCTTTAAGCAGTACAGTTAATTCCCGATTTTGTCACCCCCATGATACATTTTAGGGTTAGAAATTACGGTCAAAGACAAAATCGGGTAATTTAAAAAAAGCATTTTTTAACAATCCTGATGAAATTAATCAGCAAACATAATAACAGCGCATTTGAAAAGTGTAGGGTGTTTTTTTTTGTTTGCCATTGGTTGATAATTAAGGGGTTAAGTTTTTTTTTCATCAAAATATCATTAAGTTTTGTTGCTATGTTTCTTAAACCAGTCTGTTTCTGTATCAAGTCTGTTTCTATTATCAAGAGGAATGAATGATACCCTGTGTTTATAATCCCAGTGACCCAATGAAAAACAAGGGTATTTAAATATGAATAAAACAATTATTTATGCAACAAGTAGCAAAAATCAAGTTTTGCAACGAGTTGCATACACAATTTTTTGCAATGCTGACAAATTCCCTTATAACAGCTTCGAAAACTACATATATCGAAAAGTACTGGGCAACAATGTCCTGGTGGTGTTCGGAACCCAAAAGAGCAACGTCAAACATTTGAATGGAAGTCTCAGCTATCCAACAAAACAAAAACTAGTTGCCACTTTTTGCCAATTCAAAAGTTATTGACGTTTTAGTAAAACATGTTTTTGGACAATTTCGTACTTTTGGGATGGCTTTTGATAATGGTTTTTGCTAGAAAAACTTGAACTCATTCGAATTTGAAATTTAGCTCATTCATTTTTTTCAAAACTTATTTTTCTCTAAGTTATTTTGATAATACTTTTTTCGGTTTTAAAAAGTTTTTTTTATCTACAGCCTACCAGATAAGATTCTTTGGAGTATAAACTCTCTATAACATTCTCAAATCCTTTCCGGTCGGATGCTTGGTATCTGTTAACTAACTTAATTTTTTATTCAACATTTTTTTCTTTAAAATGTCTTCACAACATTCGTTCAAAAGATTTAAAAAAACTATATCTTCGAGTTTTACTCAAAATAAAAATAAAAATTATTTACACACTGAATGGTTGGATATTTAAAAAAAAATGCAACATGTTTTATTGCTGTTATTTTAAGCAACAGCCTACTTCATCCATTAGCTACTTATGTATATAAGGTACCAATATGAGTTTATGGCTTATTTATCTGAACTTATTTGTTCTGTTACTGAGCTCTGACATCGTGCACGTGTTTTTTTCAGAGGTTTAAAGTAAGTTTGGTTGATTTTTTTTATGAAGTTTTTTTTCCCGAGGTTTGTTTAAAATGTTCCGGAGACGAAACATTTTTTAAATGCTCCATGAGAGCAGTCACAAGGCCTGGAATAACATAATAACCTATGTTAAATTTGTCATAAATATATGTAGCTATCTTTTTCTACGCTAGTTTATCTTGCTTTGAGTTTAGTTACTATTAGTGTATCAATAATTTTTGAGTTTATTTTCTGCGGAATCTTCGTCTCTAAGAAAATTGGCCACCTAATGCCCAACTTGAGTTCGGCTTCCTTGCTGAATTCTCGAGTAATACATAAATTTTATATTTAATTTGTATGGAAGAATTCGTTTAATAGATGGAATGATCTTTAAGTCATCATAATAAACGATTTTTCATAACTAGAAATCCTCAGAGGTCAAATTTGATTCAATTTCCTTGATTTGTTCCTTGTCAAGTTCCTACCAGTTGTGTAACATGCATTTCTCTAACGATAAATTTGGATCCATTTGTATTATTAATTCAAGAATTGTGCAGATATTCAGGTAACATTTGTATAGCAGCCCCCCATTCTTATAAAGGGAGAGATCTCAAAACATCATTTAACTTAGTAAAGGTTATAAAAAACCCGCACATGGAAATTTTCATGCCGATCGAGTGAGTAGCTTCCATGTTTATAAGGAAAATCAGCTAAATAAAGTGATCTAGATCCAATTTCACAACATCTAGATGAAAAAAAGTTACATCAAATAAAAGATTTTGATCAGATGAACAACTTTTCAGAAGACTTCAAACCAGTAGGATTTGATTTGAAAAAGTTTTGAGGTTTTGATCATCGATTGGTCAGGTCTGCCTCACTGTGCCACGTGCTCTCCAACGAATCCAAGAGCCGCAAATTTGACATCGTAACGCTGCAGGAGGTATACTGGAAGGGCTCCACGGTACGACCGTACCAAGATGGACATGTCATCTACCAGATATGCGGAAGCGCACACGAGCTTGGAACAGCTTTTTAGTGATGGGCATGGGAAAGCGCGTGATGGGGTGGTGGCCGATCGATCCAGGAATGTGCCGGTCAAGGGCCGGTTTTTCATCATCAACATGCACGGCCCTCACCTCGAAAGTACCGGTGACGACAAGGAAGAATTCTAAGCGCAGCTGGAACGTATTTACGACCAATGCCTAAAACATGATATCAAGATCGTCATTGGCGATTTTAACGCTCAGGTCGGCCAAAAAGAAGAATTCAAACCGACAATTGGAAGGTTCAGTGAGCACTAGCTGATTAAAGAAAACGGCCTCGGACTAATAGATTTTGCCGCCTCCAACGAATGACCGTACGTAGTACCATTTTTCAGCACCGCCGTCTACACAAGTACACCTGGAGATCACCGTACCAAACCCAAACGCAATCACAGATATTTAGACTACGTTCTGATAGACATCCGGCACTCCTTGGACATCATCGACGTCAGATCCAGCCGAGGCGCCAACATCGAGTCAGGTCACTATGTGGTGGGTGATGGTGAAGATGCGCACAAAACTCTCTGTAGTGTATAGCATACGAAATCGACATCCGCCTCGGTTAATAAATATCGCACGACTGAAGCAACCGGCAGAGGGCCAGCTTCACGACGCCCTTTTCGAGGACTGTTGGGACCATCAAGACAGCCATCAACAGCGGAGAACGTCATCGGGCATGTAGAACAAACTCGACTGAATGACTGGTTCGACGAGGAGTGTTGGATGGAGGGCAATGTACGAAGAGAACGCCTCGCGGCGGCAGTAGTGCATCGTTTCCAAGAAACACGAAAGTTCTATCAGAAACTCAACGCATCTTGCGACGGCTTCGTGACGCAAGCCGAAATGTGCCGGGATATGGACGGAGGCATCCCGACGGACAATCGTGAGGTGATCAAAAGGTGGAAGCAGTACTTCGATGAACACCAGAACATACAGATGATCAAGACGGTGGCGAAAGATGAATCGCCGGCGTAGCCAATGACGAGCTGGAGTTACTCCCAACGATGAGTGAAGTTAAGAAAGCCATTCGCCAACTGAATAGTAACAAGTCGACTAGGAAGGATGGCATCGCAGCTGAACGCATCAAAATGGGTCCGGACAAGTTGGCCGATAGCCTACACCGGTTGACGGTGCGGATCTGTCACACAGAACGGCTACTGGAGGAGTGGATAATATGCTCCATCTACGAAAAGAACGATCAATTGGACAGTGAGAGCTACCGAGCGCCCAGCCCACAATGTGGTAGGTATATCAAAAGATATACGTACGTCTATGTCGACACAAATCATCGTACATGACGTTAGAAAAAAGCATATACCTACCAAAAGTGGAGGCAATATACGTACATGTTTTCGTTATTTTCTGGTTTACGACATCGACAACATCATATGTGATGTCATTTGCGATGTTAGAAATACTTTGGTACTTTATGTCGCATTGGCGTCGTTTTGGACGTTACATTAAAGGATTCGATTCATGCGCATTTACGATCATGGGAGGATTGACAGTTCTTGTACGACTTGAAGCAATCTGACGATGAATTGGCGATCTAAGTCACCCTTTATGCGAGGTGTGCCGAACTCTTGTACGACTTGAAGCAATCTGTCGATGGTTTGGCGATTTAAGTCAGCTTTTATGCGAGGTGTTTTGTACTCTTGTATGACTCGAAGCAATCTGACGATGGAATGTCGATTTATGTCACCCTTTATGCGAGATGTGTTGCAGTCTTATACGATGTTCAGAGATTTTAACATCGATTGACAACTTAAGTCATATTTTATAAGATGTGTGTTGTCGCCGGGTAATTATCCGGAGGGTTTTTTTTAGTTTAGGGGAGAGTAATCCTGTTATTTTTGAAAGGAAAATGTTAGTGAGGTTTCTGTCCAACGTTGTTTTTTCAAAACCTACCTTTATTATTTTATTTCATCCGTTTGCTTTAATCGTCAACTTTCATAAAATTAAAATGCTGATACAAAATTTGCAAGCACGATCGCAAAATTGCACATCCACTGAACACGATTTATCACGATGAAGTTTTAATATCATGATGAGATCCCGATCAGAAGGGAAAAACAAAATTATATCAAAATGAGATATTTTGATACTTATTTTTTTCTATCTAAATGAGTTATAATTCAGTACTCGTAGGATGTTAAAATATCTCAAATTATATCAAAAAATCTATACGATCATAGCTAAATTATATCAGTTTTTGATATGCTCCTATCAAGATTATATCTGGTTCAGATAGCATAGTTTGATATTGAACAGAACAAAACCTATCAAAATTATAACTTATCAAGATATGAGTGCTTCGAGAAAATTTTCTAGTGAAAGGTCAATAAACCACATTATTTGATAAAACCATGTCCCATTTATGGTTCCCCAAATATTTGATTCAATATTATGAATCTGTTGAGCGAAACTCGTTAATGTAAGGTTTGAGCCGTTGACTTCGATGTCCGTGTTTCAGAAAAAGTTGTACGTATATCAAAATAAGATATAATCATTTTATTTTAAAACAATCCGAAAAAAAATCTTGATCATTGAATATGAGCTCAACCCCATTCAAGTTTGTCAATCAGAACAAGATATGATTCAGATTAGAGAAACTTAAAATCGAATATTTGGAGTACTTAATTATAACTGAATCAGATGTAAATATCTTGGTGAGATACGTTTGAGTTATTATTTTGATATGCTCTCCTGATCGGGATGTGTAGTCGGAAATGCGTTGGCCTAGAAATCCGGAGATTGCGGTCGGTTTCAAATCCTGCACATTGCAGTAAGTAATTTTTTGACATTTTCACACACGACAGGTTTTTTTTGGAATCGTATTCCTTGCTCCGTTATCTGATTAGAAGTTCCGGTTTCAGATTTTAGATTTCAAATTAAAGCTATTGTAAGGGTACGGATTTTAAATTTACGTATTCATTAAAAAATGGATTTTTTTTAAAAGATTGTATAATAAAACTAAGATAGATAAGTAAGTTCTGTGAATTTACTATGAAAGGTATTAAGATAAGCTAACTTGCAAAAAAATTGCGACTCTGCGAATGAACATTCGGCAGTTAACGGGAACATTCAAAATAGCGCTCAAAAAGATACGTGTAAAAATGCACAATTAGTTTTACATGTCTCCCTTCTATCCTTAATAACTTTTTTGACGTTGCTCGTATCATCATACATTCTTGAATTAAAATGTTTTAAATTATGTCAAGATTAGGAAAACAAAATGTGTAGAGCAATCGGTGTATGTGCATAAAAGTTAGAGCCAAAAGAAATGATCGAAGGTCGTTGAGCCACGTTCAGCGACCCCTTGGGTTAACCAAATGAGCTAAAAATCGGCATGGTTCAGCTAAGGACGTTCAGCCCAAAGATTTTGATTCTAGGTCAAACCCTTTAGTTGGGTCAACCTAGGGAACATGCAGTTGGTAACATAAATTTTCTCATTTTTTTGCAACATGCTGGTGGTGATGGGCGATCCTATCTCACCCAGGATAGCAATTACTGGCAGGGCACTTCGTTTATTCCTTCCCTAGAGCCTGGGTGGCCCAAATTTTTATCAAAATGGCCTTATTTTGAAGCTAGCGGACACAGAAATTGATTTCCTTTATAAAAATTTCACATCTGCAGAAATTTAAAAATAGGTGAGCTTAAAAATAACGATATTTATTTATTTATTTATTTATTTTTTATTTTTTTTATTTTAAAGGTATTTTAACTCCACAGGAGGCATTCGTCCCTAGACCGAACGTTTCACTTTTAGGTTTTACAGTTAATGGAGTAATATTAATATTTATAATATTTATTATATTATATTTTACACTTTACGAGAACCAGTGACGCCACTTTTACACTGAAAGTCGCTCCTATATTAACACTGTTCGAAATCAATTTTAGCTAAACAGAAAATTGTACACATACCGAACATTGTACGTTTGCTAGACAATAAAGGTAAGCAATTACAAAATTTAGTTTTTTGAAAATCTGTTATAAATTATGTATAAATAGACATCCCAAAATTTCGACTAATCGAGCTTACGTAGCTCCAGGACCAAGACCGGCCGGAACAATAGTAGTAATGATTTGCATTCCGAAATCGATGTGCGTCGGTTGTCTGCCCTGTTTGGATTCACAGAATCACGTGGTGGTGGTGAGGGCTACCAAGTAGAAATATCATTGCCGCAATCCGGATCGAGAGCTCTAGACTTTAGTATGGGAAAGTGTTGGAGAACGAAACACGCCGCGAGGACAAATCGAATAATTTATTGTGTTCCCTCTCACCAGTTAGTATACAAAAGCGATTCCAATTCTAACATTCCCGTTCTACACCGATATTGATACAGGCAACCGGATCGGATTTCATCAATAGAGCACGATGATGGCGGTGGCGATGATGATGATGATGTGTTGTAGATTGAGAATAGAAGTTGTACTACTCTATGATTGGTTTTCGTTGCATGCCGAAACTTGCACACATAATCCCACTCTAGTTCAAAGCGTTCCGGGTCTTCATTTCGAGCGATTGTGTACAGGAAAATGCCGCATTTCCGCTCAATATGCGCTTTTCAATATTTGCTTAGGATACGTTCAATATTGAAAAGCTCTGCCAAACCGAGTTTCGAACCAAACTCAATATGCGATATCTGTGCTTTATTTGCGGAATGGGGAAAAGCCTTCAATCAATATGCCGAACAAAGGTTAACAAAGTTCTGGTAAACATTTTCAAATATATTTCTTATTCAATGGTAAAGGAGATTTATTAATTGGCTCAGTTGGAGGGCATTTTACAGAGGCCAAACTTCAAAAGGACACTGTTCTGGAACAACATTCCCGTATTGCGGTGGTGATTGATTTTGGAAAAGATACTTTTCGCATTGCATGGCTTCAGGAATGGCGTCTTTGAAAATTGTAAAAGCAGACCGGAATGTTTCTCGTATTCATGGAGCGGCTCCAGGGGCTCTTCTTCCTCTTCTAAGGAAGCTGTTTTTTGTACAGGTGATCCTACGGTTGTTTGAGATTGGATTGCACTAAGTTGACTAGGGCTTATCGAGCATACAACACCATCGATGAGTTCATCGATCACCGTTTGAGCTAATTCACCATCCATTGTACGAGTGACGAGGCTTTCAACCATATTTCCAATTATAACATCCTTCATCGAATCCGTTGTCGATTCGCTAACTTTATCCAGACTTATCATCAGAAGATCTGCGAGAATTCGTCTAGCTTCGTGAGGTCTCAAAATACGCGCTTCTCTCAGCTCACGAACCTTGTGTTCAATATTCCTTAACAGCACATCGTCTATTAGCACCCGTATTTCAGATTCGTCAATAGTTCCCGATGAAATTGAAGGCGAAGATTCCGAAGGTTCCACATCATCTCCTTCAATAGTGTGCACAATTCCGTCCACTAGTCCTCTAAAGTCAAATATTTGGGCAATATCCTTTACCCCCATACAAGCATAAAATGGCACAATGGTTCCGCAAGGATCCGGTAGGTCATTCAAAGACGATAGACGCATCCACTCGAAATCAGAATATACCTCCAAAACTCGTCCCGTCCTCACATGTATCAATCGCAAATTAAACTCTTCTTCAGCCACATTTCTCAGCCTGTACAGCCCGTTGAATCCTTCCTTGTCCGATCCGTAGATTGCCATTCCCACATGTTGAGCTACCCTTAAATCAGCTAAATCTTCACTCATATTTTTCCCGGGGCCTTGCCGGAAGTGATCCTTTTTCACCGGATAGAATCCAATAGCGTCCGCTTGCACCACATGGTCGTAGGTCCCGCAAGACGCAGCCTTATACCCGCCTAAATTCAGCACAAATCGATGATTGAGCTCCAACGATTGAATACGATCGCTCACTATCTCGTAGCCAATTTTAACGAAGTTGTTGAACGTCACCTGGAACCGCACACGCATGATCAAGTTTCTTTCTCGATCCCGCAAAACATTGATGAATATCACTTCCGGCCCGCTAACGAACGTGGTCCATATTCGTTGCCGAAGCTCGGTACATTTCCGCAGCACCGCTGATTGAACCGAAGATGTGAGCTTCTGATCATGGTAGTACTGATAGGCTCGCAGATCTCCACAGCCCAGGATAGTTTCCTCCTGCTCCAAATTCCGGTTGGGAATTTGCAAACTAACTATGGCGGCATCGAGGGTGATCACTTCCAGCTGGAAGTGGTTGGCCGTTTGCCAGGTGTACTTGTGGATGACGTACGTGTCCTTTGACTCGTCGGTGCTCTCAGCTGGCCCTTTCAAGTGACCGAATTTTGATACGGATAATTTGAGTTTTTCATTTTGGAACAAAACTTTATCGGAAGACATTTCGAAAACAATGAAATCTACTCAAAGCATACTGTGATCTAAAGCGCAGACACCAGATACCCAGACTGATCAGTGGCGCTTGAATCCATACAACTATAAGTCGCCCAGAATCATACGCCATCTGTCGGGGCATCGTGAAACTACTGTGCTTCATCAAGAAAAAAAATTACATTTGATAATTAACAAGCCAAATGAAAACCGTCTTGATTGAATCACCTATAAGTATTTGAAATTCTATCTCAAATATTTTTATTATCGTTTTTGTCTTCAATGTTAATTGTTTACTTTAATTTACTGTATCATAATAAGAGATGAATGTTATACAAACAATGACTGTTGATCGATTGAGATGAAAAAAAAAATACAAACGCAACGTTATAGCGGTCCTTAGTTCAGCCAATTAATTTTGAGATTCAGTTTTGATTTCAAAATTAATTTATCCGGCTGAGTAACAGTATGGAAATTATAATGTCTGTTATAAATAATTCATTGAGTTCGGAATTGTTCGTCTTAATCTGAAAGGTTGACTGCGACCAAAAAGACAAACTATATATAACTCCATGAAAAACTTGAATTCTAATTTATCTTAACTGTTTCTAGACTCGTACCTAGATAGGTTTGAGGAGTGAAATTAGTTATTGACATATATTGAATAATATTTAAATGTGATAAATGTATTGATAAGTTCTTAAATCCTTTTTGCCGCTGGAAGTGTTCGTGATATAATGCTGGTAGTTTCACTAAAATTAATAAATTTTTGGAAAAATAACCTCAGAAACGACCGTGTTTGTCGATCGGGTATTTTTCCCTGCTCAAATGTGCGTGAGAAATGTAAAAAAAAACAACTATAATGACCATTTCGCGTGAGCTTTCATTACGTCGTATGAAACATCTTGAAAATTCACAGAAAATTGCTTCAAAAGTTATCAAAACAACTTTGAAATTTGTATTTCACATATACAATATGTTGTCCAGGCTACAAATATTCTAAATGGAAAGAAGTTGCTACTAGTTTAAGTCAATTTTTGTTTTTGAAATAAAACTGTTTGTTAACATTTTGTTTCATACGACGTAATGAAAGCTCACGCGAGATTTTGGCATAATTCATGGCATGGCATAAATTTGGGCTGGAAAATTAACCTTAAAAGCGACCATGTTTTTAGACTTTTTTCCCCATCTTAATCCGTACACGAGAGCAAGTGCGCTTGATAAATGTCAAGTTAAAAATCTTTTATTCGAAAAAAAATTGTTGAAAAATTGCACTGAATTTGGAATATTTCAAAAATGTATGTTTCAAATCTATTTCTCTTTGCTTCTGAAATTTTTTCACCTTTGACATTCAACCAAATTCTTTGATTCAAAGTTTTGTTAAAACCATATTTCGAAAGTAATAAGTTTACTAAATGGTTTCATCAAAAAACTATAATTTTAATAAGGTTCATTTTAATGTTCCTTTACCGATGCTAAGTAAATAAGAAATAATTTCGCAGTAACTAAACTTATATATCGATTTCAATGCTTTTCCACTCCACCAAAACGAATTTTGAATGGTAAAAGAACAGTACTATCTTGATGAAAACGAAAGTCATTTTTATTTTCTTGTCGTTTTATGGAATGTCAAATATCGTATGTCTGTGTGAGTGAATTCATTTAATGTTTTGATTTTGATGTGACGAATTCACGTTTGGTTTATTTTACCCATGGATAAAATCAATTACACGTGCGATATTCAAAAAATGGTTCGGAATATAACCAAAATAATAATAATAAAAAAAATAACTTAACAACAGAACAGGAAAAGTTAAGCTATTCGTACTAAACAGACTCGGATAATTTAGATTGTTTGTCAAGAATCATCATTATGTCAACCAACGCTCTTTGTTAGAAATTGTACTAAATTTGCAGGAAAATGCATCATCTCGAAGCCAAATATATTTTTTCCTCAACTGCCTCTTCCAGTGGGCGATAAAAGGGCTAGTTTGATATCCAAGTTTAGTTAGATATTTCGAAAGGAAGACATTTCTCGAGTGTGACTAAATTTTTCATAGAAAGGAAAGTTTTAGGATTTATTGACTTAATGGTATATTTCGTTGTTGCGATTTTCATTAAGCTTCTTCTGTTAACAGAACATTGCTTTACAAATTTTGTAAATATCACCTCTACTTTTGTTTTATTCAGTTTTCGTAAACCTCTATAAATGCGGCAATTCGGCTTAGTGAGGAGTTTTGAGAAACTCTAACTGAAACAGATTGTTCAATAAAAATTTGTAAGAATCTCGAACATTCAACTGATTTAACAGTTCTAAACAGTAATATAATTTAAAGCCACATTCAATATACTGTAGTTTTGCAATATACAATTAGTGAATTTTTTTTTCGATGTCATTTGTAGTTTTCTCAACAAGTCATAGATCGTTTTATAACTATTTACAAATAATTGGGTTTGTCACAATATTTTTCTACTCGGGAAACTTGAACTTACCCTTGACGGAGGTTTCGGGGTTAACGAAAACTTGCAGTTGAAAGTGATCTTCACAAATGAAGCCAAAGATGTCATAAAATGGTTATTTTTCAACCACAACGCAATAAAAAAGTGGTGCAGAAAATCTCAAGTTTTCATTCAATTTTCATTTATGTCGAAGTCGATGTATTTTTTTATAAGCTTTATGGTTGAATTCTAACCACATTTTGTTAATACGCTCCAATTCAAAAACGGTTCTTTAGTGGTTTTCGAAAAATATCGTGTTATTTTTTTCTATCAAAAGTAGGTAATCAAAAACGACCGTGTTCATCGCTAGATGTAAAAAAAAACAAATAGCACAATGCAAATGTGTGTGTGATATATCGAGATTTTTCCTTTTGTGTATGTGGCCGTTAGTTTCACGATAACCCGTAGATAGCGCTGCGGAACAAGCGCCAAAATCAGCCTTCAGTTGTCAGTCTGGGTATCTGGTGTCTGCGTCTAAAGTCGCTTAATAGAAATTTTACACTGAAAATAATTTTTATCAAAAAACTCCGTGAAAAAGTGTTTATTTCATGCACGGCACTGTTTACTATGATCGTTTTCTCCTTTCCCCAACACAGAAGTGTGATAATTGATAATGTGTGGCTGTTCAAATGATCCTCCGGGTTTAAAATTCGAACAGTTCCGAAAAAGGGAAGAAATCTTAATTTCAAAACCAAATTTTCACCCAAACAATGCCATGTGGTGCATCCAATAACAATACGTCGGAAATCATAATGCCGCTCAAATTATCGTATCATTCCGGATTTAATTGTCTCAACTCGACCCATTTAGTCGGAGTGATTATCGTTATTTATGGCGTTTAATATGGTGACAAATATGAGAAATGATGCTCTTACTTCCCGCACCAGCCACAAATGAGTTCTCTTCCAGTAGCAAAGGACGGCACCCATAGAAGTCAGCCGAGGATATAAAATTAAACCGAAACATGTGCAAAGCCTGAAAACTATTTTGCCACCACGTAGCTTATTGTATTAGGAGAGAATACCATCCGCAAAACCCCTCGACAATAAAGATGCGCACTCCCTTGCCATTTGTACCCGGTAATTTACACTCTACTACCAACCGCATCAATTTTGTGAACCTATCGTTCTGGTAGTTATGGGAAGTGGAAGATGTCGAAACCAGAAGGGTGGGGAAAGTAATTTGGTTGCAATAAAACAAATATGAAATATGGTAAACAATCAACTCTTAAATATGAGACCTCGCTTGAAAGTTTCCGAGTATTTCATTTTTGCAAATATTTTTCGTTGAGTTAAAGTTTTAATTCAATGAAGGAAGCATGAAATTAAAATAAATAGAAGTTTTAAATGAGGATTATTATAAATTAAGAATATGTAGACTCGCTTTGCATTATATATACAAATTTAGGTAGATAATTTTCACTAATATTCCTCAAGCTTTCCATCAAATTTAATTTTCTTCAGTTGTGGCTGAAGCCGTTTCTAACATAATTGACCCAAGCAAACCAAAACGAATTAATATAGGGCGACAGATTCGTATCGCACCCTTCCGAACGAATGTTATGACTATTATTACTCTGGCTGGGCTGGGTACTGTGTAGAAGCAAAAGATTATCGCGTTTATTTGTGCCGAAGATTCAAATCTCACCAGCATATGCTGGATGACACTTTACCCTAGCTACGGCTACACTTCACCCTCGATTTCGTCAAAGTGCTTAATCGTCTTGCCGCCACCACACGGATGAATTCATCCCGTTGCTAATAAATACCGCGCCTCGAGGCTTTAGGGCTGAAAGAAAGAGCCATCAGCTTCCCAGTTCCGTCGGGATGTTTTAATAGATTTTTAATGTTATCAGACTTATTTATATTTCAGGACATTATGTTCTTTGGTGAAAGGCGTTTAGTTGGTAATAATCGCCCCTTTAAGGATGATTTGTCGTTTCTCATTTCACTTTGAAGAATCACAAAGAAACTGAAATTATCAAAAATAGAGATAATTCTGGAATATATTATTCAAATGGACGTCCTTAGAATCGATATCGTTTCGTTAGACGATCATAGACTAACAAGCTCTCCAAACATCACTCCAACGCAACAAATTCTATCAGCTCAACTAGGAAATATCATCCGCTCGCAACGAGTCACAAAGTCTTTGTAAGTTGATTGAAATTAATTTCACTTTTCGCAGCAGGACAAAAGCTTTTAATCAAATGTCCCCAAATAATTCCGCATACCGCATCCGATGGGAAGTAATCCTGCTACCATACTACTACTACACCCATAGAAGAGGTTGCAAAAATCCAATGCCTTTTTAGCATATCTCTGTGCCGATAATGCGCTGAAATGTGCACTGTGCCGAAGACGGTATGTTTGAAAAACCGTGACTGGCATAAGGACTCGACTCCCAACCAAAATGATGACCACTACATTCAAGCGAAACAAGAAAAACGTTTTATGGGATTTCCTTCCTATTGGATAATTCATCCCAGAAACAAGAAAATAAAAATTTAAACCACAGCGCTGTAGTGAGAATCGAACTCAATTCACCAATTGTATCGTCTTGCCAGTCCGACATTCTAACCAGTATACTATTCGAGCTTCATGCAGGACGAGGTATATTTGTCATAGACTTTCTGTTACCGATCAATCAAAAAAAAAATCGTACAACGGCGGCTTCCCGGCGTTTGGCCTCCTTTCAATGCATTCCTTTGTCTTAAGATGGAAACGGGAAAGGGAACGGGAGTGAAGGAAAGGGAAACCCATTGAATGAGAACTGTGCTTTGCTTACTGCCTGCTATTACATACACACGCTACATATACACAGCTGCTAAAGCCGGGCAGCTTGGCCGGTGTTGTTTGCCGGTAAATTGAAGGAATGTTGTTGTTGTTACTTTTGCTACATACACACGCACAGCTTAGCCGTGTTTGCCGTTGGATTGAATTAGGCTGATGTCATGCTGAAGCAACTAGCAACGCGACCTACAACGCAACGTTCACACGACTAACCAGCTCTCATTTGATCTCCATGGAAATCGCGCAGACCTGTCATACTGGTCGCTTTGTGTAGCGCGACCAATCTGATGCCAATGTGTTTAGTAGCGCGACTAGTAGGAAATCCAATAGGAACATTGTTTTTTCTCGATTTGAAGCAGTGATTCCGGGTTTTAAGCACAATAGTACGAAGATCTGTCCGAACTTGTGATAATAAACTAAAAACTATCTTAATCGGCGAGAAAATTTTCATGAATTCTTAGTTCCGGCAAAAAAAACAAGGAATTTTGTCGGTTCAAATTTCGGCATTCTTGCAATCCGGGTCGTGATTTGATGAGTTTTTGATGGCTCCGGAAAGAAAGGAGACGATTCAAAGCATTATCAGATGTAGAGAAGTGATGATTTGTAGGGAATTTCAAAGTGACAGGTCGCGCCAGCATGACATACCAATGCAATGCAACGCAATCTTATTGGAACGTTGCGTTGCGTTGCGTTGCTAGTTGTTTCAGCATGACATCAGCCTTAGAAGAATGTTTTTGTTGTTGCTTTTGCTACATTCACACGCACAGTGCTCGGTTCGCTGGCTGCCTGGTGTTGGCCGGTATTTATTTCCATCCTTCTTCGGCTTGTGATGCGATGGGGAGGGACGCGAAAACGTTTTTATTTTGTTTCATTCAGACATACGCAATTCGGTTGCTCTGGGAGGTTAATGCCGGTGGGCGCAAATCGAATCAGTGCCGGTCGCGTTATCTTCTTGTACCAATGATGCTATGAAATTGACTACATGCCATTGGCACAGAGGCTGAATTTTGGGTGTACTAGAGAAACCAACCATATTTGTCCCAAAGCATGATTGTGATTGCGACATCAAGCGAGAAACACTCGAAAGTGAGCTGGAGGATGACGGAAGATTCCTGTGCCTGTGTCGTCAAGGACAATCTTGATGTCTGACCAAGCATGACAAACTGGAAATTTAGCTTCTTATGTTGGGGCAAATTTCTCCCAATGAAAAGGTTTGCATACCTCCCATTTAGGTACGCTTTCGTGATTTGGCTGTATTGATGTTTGTCATTCCAGCACTGATGATTCCGTCACTTCCATCTGTACCGTTGAGCCGTCAACACGTACGCCGGAGCATCGTATCGTTGCTGTGTACCTGCAGGAACATTTTACATTATTTATTTTTTCCTTACCTGTATTTCAATCAGCACTTTTCAGTGCTAAAATTATTTTCATTTTCTTTTATTCATATTTTCTCTTTTCTTTCCAGCATGGGGAAGTCATCGGCTGGCTCAAGGGCCGGTAGGAAACGGATTGCCGAGCCTAATTCAGGTCCATCGCCCAAAAAAGTTGAAATTTCCAACTCATTCGATGTCCTTCATAACATCGGTGATGAGGAAATATTCATATTTAATTCTGATAAGAGTACTAAGAAACCTTCTTCTTCTTATACTCTTAAAAACGAAAAGATTCCACCAATAACGGTCACGATTCCTGACTTCAATGCCTTTCGAAAAGAAATCGTCACTTCCGTCAAGGATGTGAAGATTTCTTTTCAGATCGGTCGAAGGGGAACTGCTCGTATATTGGCGGAATCTTTTAATGATTTTCAAAAGGTTTTAAATTATTTGAATAATAAAAAACACCAATTTTTTACGTACGACACTAGAAGCGATCGTCCATTTAAAGTTGTACTTCGTGGTCTCACTGGCGATCAAACACCGGATGAGATCACAACTGAATTAAATTCTTTGTTAGGTTTTTCTCCAATTCAAGTAATTCAAATGAGGAAAAGAACCAACACGAATAATACCAGTAGTGTTGGTTTTGCTCCTGAGCTTTATTTGATCCATTTTAAAAAGGATCAGGTTAATAATTTGCAAATTCTTGAAAAGGCTCGTCTTATGTTTCATTGTCGAGTCAAATTCGAACCTTTTCGTAAATCTTCTACCAATTTTTTACAAAACATTACGCAATGTCGTCGTTGTCAAGCTTTTTGTCATGGCACTAAAAATTGTAGAATGAATGCCAGATGCATGTTTTGCGGCTCATTCGATCATGAAAAATCTAAATGCCTTTTTGGTGGTGATAAGCCAAAAACAGAATTTTTTAAGTGTGCGAATTGCGCAGGTAATCATTCCTCGAATTCTCTAGATTGTCCCGTTAGGCCAAAAATAGTTGCTTCTAGGAAAAACCCCAAAGTTTCCAGAAAAGTTTCTTCTCCTCCTTCCTCTTTTTCGTCTTCACACGTCAGACCGCCAAACAACCTGCCTGTTCGCAGTCAGCCTCGGCCTACATTGGAATCACGGCTGGGTAATACCCGAAGTGATTTTAATGTTACCTGGGCTGATTCTGCGCCACAGACTCGTTGTTTATCGTTCTCAGAGGTGGTTGAAAATGGGTTTCCCTCTTCAGGTTTAACTAATAAAAATGGGAAAAAACCAAGTCTCAACGTTCATGCGAAGGCTTGGGAAAATCCCCGAAATTCAAATACTTGTTCTTCTCCTTCATTTTCTGATCCTAACAATTTTGTTGATTTGGGTGAGATTACTGAGGAAAAATTAAAATTTTTGCATCAAAATTTAATGGAAATGATGCAACTTATGTTGAAAGCAAATTCAATGTTTGAAGCTTTCCAAACTTCTTTTAATTATGCTAACAAAATTATTATGACTTTACGATTCCCTCATGGATCCAAATAGATGTTTAAATATTATGAATTGGAACGCTAGATCTTTGCTGGCTAACCAAGACGAGTTCTTTTTATTTTTGAAAACTCAAAACATACATATTGCTGCCATCACTGAAACTTTTTTAAAGCCAGACAATAACTTGAAAAGCAATGCTTTCTTTAAAATTTTACGAAATGATCGACTTGATCGACAAGGTGGGGGTGTAGCTATTGTCATCAATAGTCGTCTCAAATTTAGACTTCTTCCTTCTTTCAATACAAAAGTCTTAGAAACAATTGGAATTGAATTAGAAACTTCTATGGGGAAAATTATAATTGTTGCCGCATATTTGCCTTTTCAATGTAGCGGTGAACAGAAAAATTTTTTGAAGGGAGATTTACAAAAACTCACCAGAAATAAATCTAATTTTTTTATTATTGGTGACTTTAATGCAAAACACCGATCTTGGAATAATATTTCATCAAATTCAAATGGGAATATTTTGTTTAATGACTGCTCTGCAGGTTATTATACTATTGAATATCCTAATGGGCATACTTGTTTTTCTTCAATTAGAAATCCCTCCACAATTGATTTGGTTCTAACGGATTTAGGCGAGCATTGTAGTCAATTAGTTACTCATGCGGACCTCGATTCAGACCACCTTCCAGTAACATTTTCTTTATCCCAAAGTCCCATTGAAAACCCTTTAAAATCAACTTTTAATTTTCAAAAGGCTAACTGGGAGCGATATATGAATTTTATTGAACGTAATTTAGATGTAAACGTTCCATTGAATTCAATAGAAGATATTGATTTGGCTGTAGAAAATTTGACAACTTCAATAGTCAATGCTAGAGCCGCTTCAATACCTAAAGTTAAACATAAATTTAATCAACCTTTAATTGATGATGATCTTCAGTTTTTGATACGACTGAAAAACATTCGACGACGCCAATATCAACGTACTAGGGATCCTTATTTAAAATTTATTTATTGCGACCTTCAAAAAGAGATCAAACGTCGTTTAAATTTCATTCGTAATGAAAATTTTGCTAAAGCAGTAGAGGACATAAAACCCTACTCAAAGCCATTTTGGAAATTAACAAAAATTCTGAAAAAGCCCCAGAAGCCAATTCCTACTTTGAAAGATGGGGGTAAACTTCTTTTAACTAATTCAGAAAAAGCTCAAAAATTAGCCCAACAATTTGAGTCTGCTCATGATTTTAATTTAAACGTTGTTAGTCCTATTGACGCTCAAATTTCCCTAGAATTTGATGATATTCTTTCAAAGCAAAATATGTTTGAAAGTTCTTGTGAGACAAATATTGATGAACTTAAATTGATTTTCAAAAAATTTAAAAATATGAAAGCTCCGGGGGAAGATGGGATTTTCTATATTCTTATTAAAAAGTTGCCTGAAAGTACTTTAAATTTTTTAGTTAAAATCTTCAATAAATGTTTTCACTTGGCTTATTTTCCCAATAAATGGAAAAATGCCAAAGTAACTCCAATTTTGAAACCTGGAAAAAGTGCTTCAGAGCCTTCAAATTATCGACCAATTAGTTTGCTTCCTTCTTTAAGTAAACTATTTGAGAGAGTTATTTTGAATAGAATGATGATTCACATTAATCAGAACTCTGTTTTCCCTGATGAACAATTTGGTTTTCGTCATGGACATTCTACTACACATCAACTTTTGAGTGTAACTAATATGATTAACGCTAGCAAATCTGAAGGTTATTCAACTGGTGTTGCTCTTCTTGATATTGAAAAAGCTTTTGACAGTGTTTGGCACAAAGGTTTAGTAGCTAAATTAGCTCGATTTGATTTTCCTGTATATCTCACCAAAATTATTCAAAATTATTTGACTAGCCGAACTTTGCAAGTAAGCTATCAAAATTCATGCTCTGAAAGGATACCCATTAGAGCTGGTGTCCCTCAGGGTAGTATACTTGGGCCAATTTTATACAATATTTTTACTTCTGATCTTCCTGATGTACCAGAAGGAAAAGGTAGAAGATTATTTGCTGATGATACTTTGCTTTCAGCCAAAGGTCGAAATTTACGGGTGGTACGCAGTAGATTGCAACAAAATTTAAATTCCTTTTTGAATTACTTGAAAATGTGGAAAATTTCTCCTAACGCTTCCAAAACTCAACTTATTTTATTTCCCCATAAGCCAAGAGCAAATTTTTTAAAACCTAATGAAAATCATTCCATAACTTTTAATGGGGTTTCATTGGAATGGTCTGATCACGTGAAGTACTTGGGACTTACACTTGATCGGAATCTTACTTTTAAAAATCACATTGAAGATATTCAATCTAAATGTAATAAATATACTAAATCTCTTTATTCTCTCATCAACAGGAAATCCAGGTTGTGTCTGCGAAATAAGATGTTAATCTACAAACAGGTCTTTCGCCCAGCGATCATGTATGCAGTTCCGATTTGGTCTAGCTGCTGCGCGACGAGGAAGAAAGCCATCCAGAGGATTCAGAACAAGGTTCTGAAAATGATTTTGCGGCTTCCACCTTGGCACAGCACCGAAGATCTTCATCGGATTGCAGGCATAGAATCGATCGGAGAGATGGCCAACAACATCATCTCCAACTTCAGAGGCAAATCGATGCAGTCTTCCATCGCAGAGATTCGTTCTCTTTACAATTAAGTTAGTTTTTAGGATTTAGGATTAAGTTTTTACATTTTTTTTTTGCTCAACAGGATATTCTCCTATAAATCAAATTATTTATTGCTTAAGCAAATTTAAATCAAATAAACAATGTTTAAAATTAACTGTATCAAAGAGTTGAACTGATCATAATTGATCTGAACACTTTAATTTAACTTTAATAATGTAACTTAAATGTAATGATTAAAAGACTAATAAAGACATATTTAAAAAAAAAAAAAAAAACTGATGATTCCGAAACGAAAAATAAACTGTCCTTCCAAGGTTTAGAAACTATAAACAACAGAAACAATTAATCAAAAAACTGATAAATAAAAAATCAATGTAGGTATGCTATTGATTTTGTGTTCAAACAAAGACCTCGGAACATTTTTAAACAAAGATGAAATCTAGGGATAATGTGAACTCGTAAAAATGATCAAATAAGATACAACGGGTTTCAGGTAATTTTCCGAAGCTTCGAGTTTTTTTTTCTCAAGTTTTATTATCCTTGTAGTGAGGCATCTTCTGTGAACATTTTCAGCAACTACTTTTAGACTAGGTGTGCCTAATTTTGCTATATTTTGTCATGTTTATTGTGATTCGCGACTTTATATTACTGATGAGTTACGTTGATATAACGTTGCGGTCGGCGGACAATTATTGAAAAACATATCCGAGACTCGATACAAATGTGCTCGAAGTTTACTCTTGGGCTCGGACTCGCGGACATGGGCTCAGGAGGCAACTAACTTGCAAACTGAGCTACACAGCAAAAAAAATTGTAACGTCGTTTTTGAGTCGATTATTGTCAACTAGGTGATATTATCAGATGATGATCAAGATCTTTTTCAAGAAGAGTTTTTTTTCGAATTTTCAAAATATCACCAAAGAGAATGGGTTCCTGTGAAATCTGAACAAAACACGTCGAAACGGGTGACAAGCAATTTGAAATTGCTTGATTATTTAAGGGAGCATTTATTTATTACGTAATGCTCCTAGGAGAGGGGGGATGGAGTAAGCTCGAGCGTTACGAATTGTGACATAGGGCAGGGGGGGAGGTATGTTCATCGTACGTAACGATGTTTTCTTTTGGAAATTTTGATTTTTATCGCAGGTATTTTGATGCCATGCAATTTTTCCAGGAAAATGATAAGCAAACCAAATTTGTTAAATTTGTAAGCTTCAACAGCTTCAAACCGCAGCCCGTGGCGTTGAGGATAGCCTTAAAGTCTTCTAAGCCAGCGGGCATGAGATCGAATCCTGATCACGGCATAAAGCATGGATCACTACAAATCTGGACGCATTAAAACGGGTCTATCTCGGAGCTATATAAACGAAATAAAAATGTTTTGTACTTGAAATGTAGGGTTTTTATTGCACTTTAAAGGAAAAATAATAAAAAAAAAATATTCCGATGTTGTTTTGATGAATTTTCGAACTTTTGGTTGAGTATCACTCATTATAGTTTGAACACCCTATTCGCTGACCTCAGCGGCCATTTTGTTCCACAATCTCTTCATCTCTGTTGCTTCCCGAGTCGTCCTACCATTCTTCTTCATCTTCTGCTTGACAATTGCCCAAAATTTTTCGATAGGGCGGAATTGAGGGCAGTTGGGTGGGTTGATGTCCTTTTCGACAAAATCCACCCGTTGGCCCAATACCACTGTAGAACCTCCTAGCTGTAGTGGCCGCTTGCCAAATCTGGCGAAAACTTAACTAGTCCTTTGTGAGATCTAATGTACGAAAAAAAAAGTTTTTCAGGCATTCCTCCTTGTAAATTTCGGAGTCCATGGTCTTGTTTTTCACAAAAACCGGAATTTTTCGTCCGCAGCTGCAAATACTTTGCCAGATCAAACACTTTCTTGCACACTTATCAGCAAAAACGAATTTGAAGTTTCCGGGGACATCACTATGACCAGTGCAGTGCACCACTGCAGTGGCTTTACATAATTTTTGGCCAGAAAGCTGCCCAAAATCCATCTTCACGTACGTTTCGTCATCCATGAGGATGCATCCGTCGAACTTCGTTGGAATCTTCTTGTATAACTTGCGGTCACGTCCTTTGGCTACTAAATTCTGCTTCAATGTCCGGTTTGGTTGCTTACTGGTCCGATAGGATCGCATTCCTTCGCGTAGACGAATTCTGCTGACGGTGCACCGGTCGGCGTTGAATTTCTTGGCAATGTCATAGTCCGACTACCCTGTGTTTTCCTTGATCGTTCTCAACACCTTCAAATGCAGTTTCTGATTCTTAGGTCCACTATAACGCTTGGTATGAACCTGCCGATCTATAGTACGCATCTCTCGGAAACGTTTGAGAACGCTACACACGGTTGATTTGACAATTTTTAACGATTTCGCGATTTTTGAACCCGACCACGTCGGGTTTTTGACGTGGGTGTTCAAAATTTATTTTCATCTCGCGGCTTCCATCACGTGTAACTTTTTTGAAACAAAACGAATCGTAATGAAATTTTCAGCACTGGTAGAAGAAACATTCCTCTACAAAGTGCTGCCAAAACATTCCAGATCCGACAACTAGGAGCACTATGGTAAAATAAATAGTGCGTCCAGATTTGTAGTGATCCATGCTTTACATACCTAAGTAACATTTTAAGTTTTATAGCAGGCTACTAGACAAAGTTAGACTAGACAAAACATAAAATATAACACCAGATAAAAAAAAATCCGAATATAATTCAGATCAGGTTAGAAATTAACCATGATGCAGGTGCAGGAATTTACTGTCACGAATTGAACATAGAATATGCTCAACCTCTAGGAAAATATTGTACAGTCTTTCAGGCTGAGCTATATGCTATTATGTATGGAGTGCAAATTGCACTTCAAAAGAAGATTATGTTCAGAACAATTTATTTCTGTTCAGATAGCCAAGCAGCTATCAAATCACTCAGTGCTTCCAGTTCTGGATCAAAACTGGTAATCGCATGCCGGAAAGCAATCGAAGAACTTGCTGAAGGCAATGGATTAAACCTTCTTTGGGTACCCGGACATAAGGGAATTTTTGGAAACGAATGCGCCGACGAACTCGCTAGAGCTGGGTCGGAAAAATAATTTTACGGACCAGAGCCGGCTGTCCCAATATCACCATGTTGGTTCAGAAACCAAATTCAAACTTGGTCCTCTAACCAGCATGAACGATACTGGGAAGAGTTGGACACTTGTCGTCAAACTAAATTATTTTTAGAAAAACCATCTCCAATCATATCGAGTTACTTATTAACCTTAAATAAATCTCATTGCAGCATCTTGATCAGAGCACTCTCCGGTCATTGTAAACTCAACTATCACATGCACAACATTCAGCGTGCTGAATCTCCAGTATGTGGTAGTTGTTAATCAGATGTGGAAGATCCCTTCTATCTCATATGTACACAGTAAACTGAAATCACCGAGTTCGGTAATTAATTTTACAGAACGTGTTCTGTAATTCGAAAATTTTCGGTGATTGATGAATCTGACGTCTTGTTTTCACCGAGTTCTGTAAATCGTACCGAGGTTCGTTTATTTTTACGTAAACAAATCTGTTTGCCGTAAATTTTCGGTAAATAACACCGAAAACTGTAAAGTGAACTGCAAATAGAGCCACTATCAAGACAAACGTCAAAATTCGTTTACCTTTTTTTCTCTTCAGACTTTTCTTCTTTCACTCTTGCAACCGTAAATCGTCTTGCTCTATTTTAATCGTGCATGTGCAAGAGTAAAATGCTAAGCAAGCGTAATTTTTTCGAAAGTTGCCGGTTAGATGTGTGATTTTAGGCTCGTGTAGATTAAATTGTTGGTAAATAAATAGGTACCAGATGATTCGACATCACCATCAACGAAATCAATATCAACAATCCAACGCTCTTGCAGCTAAAGCAAACTTCCGGCTGAAAATTGCACCGCTGTATGCCCCCAGCACTGGTCCCCAGATGGAAGCGATGTTCGAAGCAATGTTACCCTGACCCAAAAGCATCTCTGCCTATTCCAGGTTTCCGGAACAGATCGGCAATACCTCCGATAGAAAGGCAGAAGCAGCTGATGCTGTGAGTTTTGGGCAGAAACATACGCCAAGCATACGCCGGAGTAATCGTAATAATCGGGAGCGGAAAAGGTTAGTAGTTTTCTTCTTGTTAAGTTTTTTTTAAGAAAGCTGGCTGCATTAGAGCATGATTCTGGATTAGACCTTCCGATGAATCCTTGTTGCTGTGAAGACAACTCCCCAACAGGAACCGCAATTTGGTTATTTGAGTTATGTTCTTATTTCGTTTGAAATGTGTCAGATGAATTTGACTTTGTCTTTTATTTTGGATGTTTTTTAGGTAGAACAGCAAAATAAGTAAGCAGTTTGAAAACAATGGTCACATATGAGGACATATGTTTTTTTTTCCTGCAAAACGCAACAACAGAAGGACGATGGCTGCTATGGAAGGGGCTTGGCGTAAAGTGTCAGACTGATGAACATTTTTGCAAAAACCGTCCGAACATTTTTTGACTCAAGCATTCAGTCAATCCGAAAAAGGTAATAACCGTAAAACTTGAAATATGCTAATTGCTCCTGGTGATTTTTATTTTTTTTTATAACTTTTTTTAGGATTCTGCGAACCAGTTGCACTGATGCTTAAGTCCTCGAGAGATATTTTGGAAATCAGATGTTTTTTAAATTCAAAACAATTTCATAGTAAACAACATGTCTGTTAAGAAATGTTGTGAGACATTAACAATATATGCGTTTTAATTTAATTCCTATTTTATATTTTTTGAACTTGATATCAACTTGCTACAGTCAATTTTAATTTATTGGTTGCATTACTTAAAATAAGGCATGGAATCCTGAATTGATGATGTGGTTTATTTCGCACAGCACAAACTTCGATGTGAGATAACACGAGTCGATTCCAGAAAGTGCTCCATGCCAAAAAAAACTTCGTTTTGACTGAGCCTCTAATGCTCATCAGATCTGTTTCGCTTGTAGTGTCGCCTGAAAATGCCAGTAATTTACTGAAAACTGTGAAATGTTCGGAAATTTTCACCGAACATCGTAAAACATTCGGTAATTTCAGTTTGTGCATCATACACAGTAAACGAAAATTACCGAATTCGGTAATTTTTCTACCGAAATCCTAACATGTGTAAATCGTTAAACTGTTCTGTAATTTTTTCGGTAAAAAATAAACGAACATCGGTAAAGCGACTCTTCATTTACCGATGTTCGTTTATTTTTTACCGAAAAAATTACCGAACAGTTTAACGATTTACACATGTCAGGATTTCGGTAAAAAATTACCGAACTCGGTAATTTTCGTTTACTGTGTAAACTGAAATTACCGAATATTTTACGGTGTTTGGTTAAAACTCCTGAAGTTTGCAGTTTTCGGTAAAAATAACTGGCATTTTCAGACGACACTACAAGTGAAACATATCCATTCTGATGAGCATGAGAAGCTCAGTCAAAACGACGTTTTTTGCATGGAGCACTTTCTGGAATCGACTCGTGTTATCTCACATCGAAGTTCGTCATTTAGGTAAAAATAAAAAATACCCATTTTTCGGTAAAAGTTACCGGATTTTCGGTAGTAATTACAGACATATCGGTAAAAATCACCGGATTTTTGGTAAATATTACCGAACTTTTTGAAGTTGTCTGGTAAAATTTACCGGTAATTCGGTAGTAATTACAGATATTTCGGTAAACTCTACAGATTTTTCGGTAAATATTACCGAAATTTTACAGTTTTTTCGGTAAAAATGATCCATATTTCGATTATAATTACGGTATTTCGGTAAAAATTTTAGGAATTTCGGTAAAATTTTTAGGGATTTCGGTTAGAATTTTAGGTATTTCGGTAATAATTACAGGTGTTTCGGTGAACTGTACCGGTTGCTCGGTTCATATAACCGAGCTTTTATAGTTTTTTGGTTAAAAATGACCGACCTTTCGGTAATAATTAAAGACATTTCGGTTCAACCATACCGGTTTTCGGTAATATAACGAGCTGTCATGTTAACAACTGTCAATATTTTGACAGATGATCTGCCGAGTTTTGGTTATTTTTTACCGAAAAAGGTCCGTAATATTTGACAGCTGTCACTCCTCGGCCATGAAAAAATTACCGAACAGTTTAACGAACTCCACATGTTAGGATTTCGGTAAAATAATTACCGAACTCGGTAATTTTCGTTTACTGTGTAACTGTCCCTCATTTGCCAGACTACGTTTTCGTACTCTGGGATCTTACGCTTTAAGCGAATCTGAGTTTAAGAAATTAAACTTAAAAAACATTCTATCATTCCTTACCGAATGTAGAAAAGAGCTTTAATGCTAATAATCCCTAGTGGAAAGGCTTTATGCCATCTTAAATAGATTGAATTTATTTCTTCCTTTTATAGGTTTTTCAGGTTTCTCAGGTAAATGATGAAATCTTGGGTAAAAAAAAGGCTAGGCACAATTTTCCCGTATGTTTGGATAACGTGCCGCTATTAAGCCTACCCCCATTCTGATACCTGAACATTTTAAGTTTTATAGCAGGCTACTAGACAAAGTTAGACTAGACAAAACATAAAATATAACACCAGATAAAAAAAAATCCGAATCTAATTCAGATCAGTTTAGAAATTAACCATGATTAAAAATAAAATAGAACATAGAATTAAAGAGCTTATTTTGACTCATTTTGGAGCGCTGTGTTTTTATCCATACGCTTTTGTTTTCGAGATATCTTTTGAAAATAGGTAAAATTCATTAAATAAATTTGTCCACTTTCACTAATCACTAATCACTATATAATCGTACTTCCACAGCCAGAACTTATGTCTGAGTCCCAAAGAATAATAAGAGTATGTTATTATTCTTCTTTTCTATGTTTATGCTTTCGATTATATTAAAATAATCAAAGACATAAAATGGTTGGGCCTACCATGGAGCAGAGAACGCAGAGACATCTGGAACACAGGAACAGGAAGAAACGTGGACCACCAGTACCATACGTTTCAAATGGGTAGTATCGTTGGAAGCATGCTAAGAAAAATGCTCCTTGATGAAAAAACCATGCGCAACGTGAAGCAATTTCACCAATCACTAGGACCTTTCTTCAGCGACTGGAAATGATTTATTTTGGTCACAGAAATCACAAAACTTACGAGTAGAAGCATTTGGAAGAATATGATGTGTTAAAGAAACATTTTGCAATTCTAAGATTTAGCTTTCTTCGTTATATTGTTTTGGATTTCAGTGAACAATCATTTCTGGTCATCGACCAACAATAAAGCGCCTTTACTCGCTCTTGAAAATAAATAAAAACGGAAGGAACATTAGTAGAACAAAGAACCTTTCGAGGTCTTTGAGAACTCGGAAGGTAAAATCGCTCCATCAGCAAACGTATACACACTTAGAGACTGTACAATTTTACCAACTTAAGGGGGGGGGGGGGGGGGGAGCGTAGTGGGTCATCCTTTGTAAATTCTTACCTACTTCATATAAAAAACTAATAAATTAAAAAAAAAATGAATAATTCTAGAGTCAGCCCAATTGAATCGTTAAGAAAGGATACTCATCGTAGAGCCATTGGAAGGCTACAGCAATCTTTCAGCGGTTCATCAGCAGAGAGCAAAAACTTTTATGATCGTAGCATGCATTGAAATAATTGTTTTCGATGATCCGCAAAGTTTTCTTTCCCACAGTAGCTATGAGTTTTTCAAACTTAAATCACCTCTTAAATCTTATAAACTAATCATTTGCTCCACCGTACCCAATCACTAAGAATCCAAATTTTAATACAAATGGATCATGGACTGATTTCAGGACAAAATGAATTTTGCTTGAGCGGCAGAAGTTAACTTCAGCAATGCAAACTAACTTTTTCACACATTCGTACATTGCAAACTTCCGTAAGCAAATAAATCAAAACACAAGTTGTTTGAAGAATATTTCGATGATCACTGATTCTGAATACATACCAACATACTGCCACTCGTTTAACACCTTTCTCAACAGTAATTTTCACTCGAACGAAAAAAACACTCCAAATTGACGAAATTTTTGTGCGCGAAAAATCAGACAAGTAAACGCGATGTCGATAAAAACAAGTCCGTTCTCGAGCACGGCTTGCTGCGACTCTCTCATTAAATAAATTTGTCCACTTTTTGGCAAAACTGTAGCCCTTTAGAATTGTTATAGAAACATAAATTTTTGACACAATGATAAACTTTCCCGAAGACCGTGAGAAATTATGACTTCTGTGAAAAAAGTTATTGAACTTTTCTTTTTTGTATTTTTTTCCCTAATCTGCCAATAACGGGAATTTTGACAAAATTTCAAAGAAGCTTTAAACTAAATTGAATCTTGGATATTTCTTAAAACATGAGTCAAATTGTTTCGTAGTATTCAAAAAAGTTGTAAAATGAGGACTTAAGTTTTCATGTAAGTTTATTAGTTTACCAGACACTTTGATCAATTTTAATTAAAACTAATAAACGTTTAAAGTTCTAACCATCTTAATTTACACTTTTTTTACATTCACAAATCAAAGGTTGATTTAAAAATTTCACTTTATTCCAAGAGAAAGTGTCATCTAGAACTTAACAGAATTTTTTAAAAGCACCTAATTGATAATTAAATTTAATGTATAAAACGAGGAAAAAATAAATATTAAATAAAATTATCAAGCGCAGGTTTAATAGTTTAAAATTTCAACCTCTGAACATTTTTTCGCAGTCATTTGAAATTTTAGTTCCTAGACAAAAGGTAGAAACTATATTTTTCATATAAAAAATTAATATTTCTAAAGTAAATTATATTTTCAGAACAAAAAATATTAGAATTGAAAAACAAAGACACACTATCAAAAATATTACAAAAAATAAAAAAAAGTTTCGGTAAATTTATTAAAAATCAGAACAAAATTTTGAGATGAAAACGATAAGTTTTTAAACATTTTTTTTTAATAAAAACATCGAACCATTTAAAAACAAAATAATCGGATGTAATTGATAACTCGAGGGAACAGTATTTTAGTGCTTATTTTTTAATTATTGATTTGGTAGATTTTGTTGTCCTGAACTCATATCTTTCGTCAGATTTTATCTATCCTTTAGAGTTTTGTTGATGTGGAGTTTAAAAGTTTTGAAATGAATCAGTTTTGAAAAAAATTATTCCGAATTTGGGAACTATACTTCATTTTATTTAGAAATAATATTTTGATGATGATTAAATTCTCTTATTTTTCAAAATTTGGAAAGAAATCATTACAAGTACTTCTAATCTTTCTGCAAAAAGTAAAAAATTAATTTTGGTTAAAATGATCTTAAATTCAATTTGGTCTAAAACATTTATTCTATTCTTTAAAATTTTCTTATCAAATAAAATGGGCAAATCAATCAAAAGAAAACTTCTATCACTTTTGTTTTTGCAAATAACTTGCGGTCTTGGAGTGTTGATAACTAAGTTTAAACAAGATAAAACAAGTTTTGGCAAAACTTTAAAAATAATATTTTAAAATTTTGTCAAAAAATCAGAAATTTCTTAAATAATTTTAACTTATTTTTAAAAGTTTTTGAAAAAACAAAAGCTAAAGAAAAAAATCATTGCATATTTGAATTCAGGGCATCCAGAGTACCCGATCAGGAGAGCACATCAAAATAAGAACTCAAACATATCTCAACGAGATATTTATATCTTTTTCAGTAAGAATATTGTTCTCATAATTTTTGACCCTAAGTTTCTTGGTTATATCTTATTTTGATTGGCATTCTTGAATAGGATTGAACTCACTTTCAACGATGAAGAATTTGTTTTAAATTGTTATCTTATTTTGATATGCATATAAATTTCTATGAAACACGGACATCAAAGTCAATGGCCCAAACCTTACATTAATGAGTTTCGCTCTAGATTCATAAAATTGAATAAAATTCTAGGCAAACCAAAAATGGAGCATGATTTTAGCAAATAGTGTGGGTTTACTGACATTCCACTAGAAAATTTTCTCGAAGCATTCATATCTTGATAAGCTATAATTATGATATGATTTGTTCTGCCCAATATTAAACTATGCTATCTGAACTAGATATAATCTTGATAGGAGCATATAATAAATATTTGCACCTTAGAAAAATGTGGCTTTGTTCAATTTTTCAAAACCCTTTGGAATGTGGAGTTGAGCATTTAAATAAAAGAACAAGAAACAAAAAAAAAATAAAATTGAGGTTGAAATTGGTATCGAAGAGTATTTGATATCAGCATAACTTTTGTACTACTAACTTGTTGATAAAAACCTGTGTTGATAAAAACTTCTTGATAAAAACCCATTCTTAAGACGAGGTATTGTTTCTATGTGTCAAGATTTGAGTTTTAATACAAAACATTTATTAACTTATAAATAGAAATTTACAATTAGAAATTAGTTAAGCCAAAAGTAATCACGGATTAAATTCCGTGATTTTCTAACACGTTTATTAACACTGATTTTGTATTACGGTGAATTCTTTACGTCATCTGAAAACTGTACTTGGAAAAAATCTCCGTGGGGGGGGGGGAGGGGCTTAAACACCTAAACCCCCACCCCCTCGTTCGCACGGCCTTGCTGTGGGTTGGTGGTTTCAGCATTTGTAAGATTAGAGTTAAGAAAAAGGAATCTCTTCGAGGAAACATCACAAGGCTACAATGCAGTGTAATCCATGTGGAGCACATCTCTCAAATATAAGCTTTTTTTTTGTCAGATTTAAGCTTTTTAATTTTTTTTATTTGGTTTAGCAAATAGTTTAAATAAATGCGAGCAAAATCCGAGAAGTTTTAAACAATATCTGGGCAGGTTGGCCAGATTTGACTTATCTCGAATTATTTACTGGATTTATGGGCAAGCCTGGATATATCAAGAAAATCTTGAATAAACGATAATCAAAGTACAAAGCTATCTACAGTGAAAGATATTTACACGGATATTCCTTAGATGTTTTACTAAGACCTTAATTGATCTACATTTGACCGAAAAGGGTGACTTTACTTTTATTAAATGTTTAATTCCTCGTTTCATACCAGGTGCATCACTTTAAACTTTCTCGTTGAAAATCCTCAGATATTTCTTTCTTCCCATATCAAGTGCACACCGACAATGGATGTGCATAATTATGAAATTATCCCTCAATTAACCCTCTAAACCAAATGTTGTGTTTTTTCGCTATGAACCTGAACAAATGGCACAGCAGCATTTTTTTTCTGTTTGCACAGAAGCTCCTTGATTTTCTTTGCTCAACTTAAAATCTATTCGGCAAACACACACAGTATCCAGCATGATTTATGATGTTCCCCTCGTTGGATTTTTCCTTAAAAACGCAAAACCGAAAAAAGAGGGAAGCTCAGCTCAGCCTACAAGTGGCCGGTACTGGCTGAGTGCTGTCGAAAAACAAAATCTCAAGAATAGCAAAAATCACCACCACCCCACTCTACCTAGCAATTCTGCCGAAGGATTAATCGAAGGTCTTGCCAAACTTATGCGCGCCTGTTTGATTTTTATTCATGCGCATTTTCATAGGGATCCTTTCGGGCATCATAGGCACAGCCAAGCAACAAAAGAATTCACCCTTGTTGTGGATTTGGAATGGAATCGCAAGCAAAATAACACCAGAAGGAGACTTCGAGGACCTATCGGAGGTGGAAATGGGAGAGGGAAAGTGGTGGTGCAAATCCGCCTTTGGATGAAGAGGTTTTCCAACCGAGCGCCACATAAAAGCTGGATGTTTGTTGTTCGAATCGAGCTGAACCGAAAGTAGAGGTATTATGACTAGGTATAAAAATCAAACAGAGAGGCAGCTCGGTTGTTGCTGTTGTTGAATAGTGAGACGAAAAACTGGAAAAATGAACATCAACTTTCCAGGGTGGCGTTAGAGTTGCTCGAAATAAATTTTAACAAATAAGTATACGAAAATCTACAAAATCTACAAATCTAATGAAATAAAACCAGTTCTATTAAACTACAAAATAATAATTTTGAAATACACAATATTTCAAAATCAATACAAGATAAAAAAGGAAGTAGTTATTCTTAAGTGAAATATTTCAAACGTTAGTAGTTTATTTAATAGAGGATTAACGATCAATAGTATTTTAGACAAGTCCTGTTTCGTATGTGCTAGGTACATTTCG
>NW_026598295.1:0-38297 GCF_029784155.1 Uranotaenia lowii | reverse complement strand
TTCTTACATTTTATTGAAGCTTAGATATAAAATTGTGTCTTAGTTATTTTTCTGGAGCCTCCGAACCGTAGGAAACACCTGAACCGTAGGAACCGTTCGATCCGTTCGAACCGTAGAAACCGTCCAAGCTGTACAAATTGTCCAAATCGTTCAAATTAATCCAGAAACTTAGAAATTCAATAAACTTTAAATAAATTTATTATTTTTCTGCATTTTATAGAAGCTTAGATATAAAATTGTGTCTTAGTTATTTTTCTGGAGCCTCCGAACCGTAGGAAACACCTGAACCGTAGGAACCGTTCGATCCGTTCGAACCGTAGAAACCGTCCAAGCTGTACAAATTGTCCAAATCGTTCAAATTAATCCAGAAACTTAGAAATTTAATAAATTTTCAATGAAATAATTATTTTTCTACATTTTATTGAAGCTTAGATATAAAATTGTGTCTTAGTTATTTTTCTGGAGCCTCCGAACCGTAGGAAACACCTGAACCGTAGGAACCGTTCGATCCGTTCGAACCGTAGAAACCGTCCAAGCTGTACAAATTGTCCAAATCGTTCAAATTAATCCAGAAACTTAGAAATTCAATAAACTTTAAATAAATTTATTATTTTTCTGCATTTTATAGAAGCTTAGATATAAAATTGTGTCTTAGTTATTTTTCTGGAGCCTCCGAACCGTAGGAAACACCTGAACCGTAGGAACCGTTCGATCCGTTCGAACCGTAGAAACCGTCCAAGCTGTACAAATTGTCCAAATCGTTCAAATTAATCCAGAAACTTAGAATTCAATAAATTTTAAACGAAATAATTATTTTTCTACATTTTATTGAAGCTTAGATATAAAATTGTGTCTTAGTTATTTTTCTGGAGCCTCCGAACCGTAGGAAACACCTGAACCGTAGGAACCGTTCGATCCGTTCGAACCGTAGAAACCGTCCAAGCTGTACAAATTGTCCAAATCGTTCAAATTAATCCAGAAACTTAGAAATTCAATAAACTTTAAATAAATTTATTATTTTTCTGCATTTTATAGAAGCTTAGATATAAAATTGTGTCTTAGTTATTTTTCTGGAAAGCCTCCGAACCGTAGGAAACACCTGAACCGTAGGAACCGTTCGATCCGTTCGAACCGTAGAAACCGTCCAAGCTGTACAAATTGTCCAAATCGTTCAAATTAATCCAGAAACTTAGAAATTCAATAAACTTTAAATAAATTTATTATTTTTCTGCATTTTATAGAAGCTTAGATATAAAATTGTGTCTTAGTTATTTTTCTGGAGCCTCCGAACCGTAGGAAACACCTGAACCGTAGGAACCGTTCGATCCGTTCGAACCGTAGAAACCGTCCAAGCTGTACAAATTGTCAAAATCGTTCAAATTAATCCAGAAACTTAGAAATTCAATAAATTTTAAACGAAATAATTATTTTTCTACATTTTATTGAAGCTTAGATATAAAATTGTGTCTTAGTTATTTTTCTGGAGCCTCCGAACCGTAGGAAACACCTGAACCGTAGGAACCGTTCGATCCGTTCGAACCGTAGAAACCGTCCAAGCTGTACAAATTGTCCAAATCGTTCAAATTAATCCAGAAACTTAGAAATTTAATAAACTTTAAATGAAATAATTATTTTTCTACATTTTATTGAAGCTTAGATATAAAATTGTGTCTTAGTTATTTTTCTGGAGCCTCCGAACCGTAGGGAAACACCTGAACCGTAGGAACCGTTCGATCCGTTCGAACCGTAGAAACCGTCCAAGCTGTACAAATTGTCCAAATCGTTCAAATTAATCCAGAAACTTAGAAATTCAATAAACTTTAAATAAATTTATTATTTTTCTGCATTTTATAGAAGCTTAGATATAAAATTGTGTCTTAGTTATTTTTCTGGAGCCTCCGAACCGTAGGAAACACCTGAACCGTAGGAACCGTTCGATCCGTTCGAACCGTAGAAACCGTCCAAGCTGTACAAATTGTCCAAATCGTTCAAATTAATCCAGAAACTTAGAAATTTAATAAATTTTCAATGAAATAATTATTTTTCTACATTTTATTGAAGCTTAGATATAAAATTGTGTCTTAGTTATTTTTCTGGAGCCTCCGAAACCGTAGGAAACACCTGAACCGTAGGAACCGTTCGATCCGTTCGAACCGTAGAAACCGTCCAAGCTGTACAAATTGTCCAAATCGTTCAAATTAATCCAGAAACTTAGAAATTCAATAAACTTTAAATAAATTTATTATTTTTCTGCATTTTATAGAAGCTTAGATATAAAATTGTGTCTTAGTTATTTTTCTGGAGCCTCCGAACCGTAGGAAACACCTGAACCGTAGGAACCGTTCGATCCGTTCGAACCGTAGAAACCGTCCAAGCTGTACAAATTGTCCAATCGTTCAAATTAATCCAGAAACTTAGAAATTCAATAAACTTTAAATAAATTTATTATTTTTCTGCATTTATAGAAGCTTAGATATAAAATTGTGTCTTAGTTATTTTTCTGGAGCCTCCGAACCGTAGGAAACACCTGAACCGTAGGACCGTTCGATCCGTTCGAACCGTAGAAACCGTCCAAGCTGTACAAATTGTCCAAATCGTTCAAATTAATCCAGAAAACTTAGAATTCAATAAATTTTAAACGAAATAATTATTTTTCTACATTTTATTGAAGCTTAGATATAAAATTGTGTCTTAGTTATTTTTCTGGAGCCTCCGAACCGTAGGAAACACCTGAACCGTAGGAACCGTTCGATCCGTTCGAACCGTAGAAACCGTCCAAGCTGTACAAATTGTCCAAATCGTTCAAATTAATCCAGAAACTTAGAAATTTAATAAACTTTAAATGAAATAATTATTTTTCTACATTTTATTGAAGCTTAGATATAAAATTGTGTCTTAGTTATTTTTCTGGAGCCTCCGAACCGTAGGAAACACCTGAACCGTAGGAACCGTTCGATCCGTTCGAACCGTAGAAACCGTCCAAGCTGTACAAATTGTCCAAATCGTTCAAATTAATCCAGAAACTTAGAAATTCAATAAACTTTAAATAAATTTATTATTTTTCTGCATTTTATAGAAGCTTAGATATAAAATTGTGTCTTAGTTATTTTTCTGGAGCCTCCGAACCGTAGGAAACACCTGAACCGTAGGAACCGTTCGATCCGTTCGAACCGTAGAAACCGTCCAAGCTGTACAAATTGTCCAAATCGTTCAAATTAATCCAGAAACTTAGAAATTTAATAAATTTTCAATGAAATAATTATTTTTCTACATTTTATTGAAGCTTAGATATAAAATTGTGTCTTAGTTATTTTTCTGGAGCCTCCGAACCGTAGGAAACACCTGAACCGTAGGAACCGTTCGATCCGTTCGAACCGTAGAAACCGTCCAAGCTGTACAAATTGTCCAATTCGTTCAAATTAATCCAGAAACTTAGAAATTCAATAAACTTTAAATAAATTTATTATTTTTCTGCATTTTATAGAAGCTTAGATATAAAATTGTGTCTTAGTTATTTTTCTGGAGCCTCCGAACCGTAGGAAACACCTGAACCGTAGGAACCGTTCGATCCGTTCGAACCGTAGAAACCGTCCAAGCTGTACAAATTGTCCAAATCGTTCAAATTAATCCAGAAACTTAGAAATTCAATAAATTTTAAACGAAATAATTATTTTTCTACATTTTATTGAAGCTTAGATATAAAATTGTGTCTTAGTTATTTTTCTGGAGCCTCCGAACCGTAGGAAACACCTGAACCGTAGGAACCGTTCGATCCGTTCGAACCGTAGAAACCGTCCAAGCTGTACAAATTGTCCAAATCGTTCAAATTAATCCAGAAACTTAGAAATTCAATAAACTTTAAATAAATTTATTATTTTTCTGCATTTTATAGAAGCTTAGATATAAAATTGTGTCTTAGTTATTTTTCTGGAGCCTCCGAACCGTAGGAAACACCTGAACCGTAGGAACCGTTCGATCCGTTCGAACCGTAGAAACCGTCCAAGCTGTACAAATTGTCCAAATCGTTCAAATTAATCCAGAAACTTAGAAATTCAATAAACTTTAAATAAATTTATTATTTTTCTGGCATTTCTATAGAAGCTTAGATATAAAATTGTGTCTTAGTTATTTTTCTGGAGCCTCCGAACCGTAGGAAACACCTGAACCGTAGGAACCGTTCGATCCGTTCGAACCGTAGAAACCGTCCAAGCTGTACAAATTGTCCAAATCGTTCAAATTAATCCAGAAACTTAGAAATTCAATAAATTTTAAACGAAATAATTATTTTTCTACATTTTATTGAAGCTTAGATATAAAATTGTGTCCTTAGTTATTTTTCTGGAGCCTCCGAACCGTAGGAAACACCTGAACCGTAGGAACCGTTCGATCCGTTCGAACCGTAGAAACCGTCCAAGCTGTACAAATTGTCCAAATCGTTCAAATTAATCCAGAAACTTAGAAATTTAATAAACTTTAAATGAAATAATTATTTTTCTACATTTTATTGAAGCTTAGATATAAAATTGTGTCTTAGTTATTTTTCTGGAGCCTCCGAACCGTAGGAAACACCTGAACCGTAGGAACCGTTCGATCCGTTCGAACCGTAGAAACCGTCCAAGCTGTACAAATTGTCCAAATCGTTCAAATTAATCCAGAAACTTAGAAATTCAATAAACTTTAAATAAATTTATTATTTTTCTGCATTTTATAGAAGCTTAGATATAAAATTGTGTCTTAGTTATTTTCTGGAGCCTCCGAACCGTAGGAAACACCTGAACCGTAGGAACCGTTCGATCCGTTCGAACCGTAGAAACCGTCCAAGCTGTACAAATTGTCCAAATCGTTCAAATTAATCCAGAAACTTAGAAATTTAATAAATTTTCAATGAAATAATTATTTTTCTACATTTTATTGAAGCTTAGATATAAAATTGTGTCTTAGTTATTTTTCTGGAGCCTCCGAACCGTAGGAAACACCTGAACCGTAGGAACCGTTCGATCCGTTCGAACCGTAGAAACCGTCCAAGCTGTACAAATTGTCCAAATCGTTCAAATTAATCCAGAAACTTAGAAATTCAATAAACTTTAAATAAATTTATATTTTTCTGCATTTTATAGAAGCTTAGATATAAAATTGTGTCTTAGTTATTTTTCTGGAGCCTCCGAACCGTAGAAACACCTGAACCGTAGGAACCGTTCGATCCGTTCGAACCGTAGAAACCGTCCAAGCTGTACAAATTGTCCAAATCGTTCAAATTAATCCAGAAACTTAGAAATTCAATAAATTTTAAACGAAATAATTATTTTTCTACATTTTATTGAAGCTTAGATATAAAATTGTGTCTTAGTTATTTTTCTGGAGCCTCCGAACCGTAGGAAACACCTGAACCGTAGGAACCGTTCGATCCGTTCGAACCGTAGAAACCGTCCAAGCTGTACAAATTGTCCAAATCGTTCAAATTAATCCAGAAACTTAGAAATTCAATAAACTTTAAATAAATTTATTATTTTTCTGCATTTTATAGAAGCTTAGATATAAAATTGTGTCTTAGTTATTTTTCTGGAGCCTCCGAACCGTAGGAAACACCTGAACCGTAGGAACCGTTCGATCCGTTCGAACCGTAGAAACCGTCCAAGCTGTACAAATTGTCCAAATCGTTCAAATTAATCCAGGAAACTTAGAAATTTAATAAATTTTCAATGAAATAATTATTTTTTCTACATTTTATTGAAGCTTAGATATAAAATTGTGTCTTAGTTATTTTTCTGGAGCCTCCGAACCGTAGGAAACACCTGAACCGTAGGAACCGTTCGATCCGTTCGAACCGTAGAAACCGTCCAAGCTGTACAAATTGTCCAAATCGTTCAAATTAATCCAGAAACTTAGAAATTCAATAAACTTTAAATAAATTTATTATTTTCTGCATTTTATAGAAGCTTAGATATAAAATTGTGTCTTAGTTATTTTTCTGGAGCCTCCGAACCGTAGGAAACACCTGAACCGTAGGAACCGTTCGATCCGTTCGAACGTAGAAACCGTCCAAGCTGTACAAATTGTCCAAATCGTTCAAATTAATCCAGAAACTTAGAAATTCAATAAATTTTAAACGAAATAATTATTTTTCTACATTTTATTGAAGCTTAGATATAAAATTGTGTCTTAGTTATTTTTCTGGAGCCTCCGAACCGTAGGAAACACCTGAACCGTAGGAACCGTTCGATCCGTTCGAACCGTAGAAACCGTCCAAGCTGTACAAATTGTCCAAATCGTTCAAATTAATCCAGAAACTTAGAAATTCAATAAACTTTAAAATAAATTTATTATTTTTCTGCATTTTATAGAAGCTTAGATATAAAATTGTGTCTTAGTTATTTTTCTGGAGCCTCCGAACCGTAGGAAACACCTGAACCGTAGGAACCGTTCGATCCGTTCGAACCGTAGAAACCGTCCAAGCTGTACAAATTGTCCAAATCGTTCAAATTAATCCAGAAACTTAGAAATTCAATAAATTTTAAACGAAATAATTATTTTTCTACATTTTATTGAAGCTTAGATATAAAATTGTGTCTTAGTTATTTTTCTGGAGCCTCCGAACCGTAGGAAACACCTGAACCGTAGGAACCGTTCGATCCGTTCGAACCGTAGAAACCGTCCAAGCTGTACAAATTGTCCAAATCGTTCAAATTAATCCAGAAACTTAGAAATTCAATAAACTTTAAATAAATTTATTATTTTTCTGCATTTTATAGAAGCTTAGATATAAAATTGTGTCTTAGTTATTTTTCTGGAGCCTCCGAACCGTAGGAAACACCTGAACCGTAGGAACCGTTCGATCCGTTCGAACCGTAGAAACCGTCCAAGCTGTACAAATTGTCCAAATCGTTCAAATTAATCCAGAAACTTAGAAATTTAATAAATTTTCAATGAAATAATTATTTTTCTACATTTTATTGAAGCTTAGATATAAAATTGTGTCTTAGTTATTTTTCTGGAGCCTCCGAACCGTAGGAAACACCTGAACCGTAGGAACCGTTCGATCCGTTCGAACCGTAGAAACCGTCCAAGCTGTACAAATTGTCCAAATCGTTCAAATTAATCCAGAAACTTAGAAATTCAATAAACTTTAAATAAATTTATTATTTTTCTGCATTTTATAGAAGCTTAGATATAAAATTGTGTCTTAGTTATTTTTCTGGAGCCTCCGAACCGTAGGAAACACCTGAACCGTAGGAACCGTTCGATCCGTTCGAACCGTAGAAACCGTCCAAGCTGTACAAATTGTCCAAATCGTTCAAATTAATCCAGAAACTTAGAAATTCAATAAATTTTAAACGAAATAATTATTTTTCTACATTTTATTGAAGCTTAGATATAAAAATTGTGTCTTAGTTATTTTTCTGGAGCCTCCGAACCGTAGGAAACACCTGAACCGTAGGAACCGTTCGATCCGTTCGAAACCGTAGAAACCGTCCAAGCTGTACAAATTGTCCAAATCGTTCAAATTAATCCAGAAACTTAGAAATTCAATAAACTTTAAATAATTTATTATTTTTCTGCATTTTATAGAAGCTTAGATATAAAATTGTGTCTTAGTTATTTTTCTGGAGCCTCCGAACCGTAGGAAACACCTGAACCGTAGGAACCGTTCGATCCGTTCGAACCGTAGAAACCGTCCCAAGCTGTACAAATTGTCCAAATCGTTCAAATTAATCCAGAAACTTAGAAATTCAATAAATTTAAACGAAATAATTATTTTTCTACATTTTATTGAAGCTTAGATATAAAATTGTGTCTTAGTTATTTTTCTGGAGCCTCCGAACCGTAGGAAACACCTGAACCGTAGGAACCGTTCGATCCGTTCGAACCGTAGAAACCGTCCAAGCTGTACAAATTGTCCAAATCGTTCAAATTAATCCAGAAACTTAGAAATTCAATAAACTTTAAATAAATTTATTATTTTTCTGCATTTTATAGAAGCTTAGATATAAAATTGTGTCTTAGTTATTTTTCTGGAGCCTCCGAACCGTAGGAAACACCTGAACCGTAGGAACCGTTCGATCCGTTCGAACCGTAGAAACCGTCCAAGCTGTACAAATTGTCCAAATCGTTCAAATTAATCCAGAAACTTAGAAATTTAATAAATTTTAAATGAAATAATTATTTTTCTACATTTTATTGAAACTTAGATATAAAATTGTGTCTTAGTTATTTTTCTGGAGCCTCCGAACCGTAGGAAACACCTGAACCGTAGGAACCGTTCGATCCGTTCGAACCGTAGAAACCGTCCAAGCTGTACAAATTGTCCAAATCGTTCAAATTAATCCAGAAACTTAGAAATTAATAAACTTTAAATGAAATAATTATTTTTCTACATTTTATTGAAGCTTAGATATAAAATTGTGTCTTAGTTATTTTTCTGGAGCCTCCGAACCGTAGGAAACACCTGAACCGTAGGAACCGTTCGATCCGTTCGAACCGTAGAAACCGTCCAAGCTGTACAAATTGTCCAAATCGTTCAAATTAATCCAGAAACTTAGAAATTCAATAAACTTTAAATAAATTTATTATTTTTCTGCATTTTATAGAAGCTTAGATATAAAATTGTGTCTTAGTTATTTTTCTGGAGCCTCCGAACCGTAGGAAACACCTGAACCGTAGGAACCGTTCGATCCGTTCGAACCGTAGAAACCGTCCAAGCTGTACAAATTGTCCAAATCGTTCAAATTAATCCAGAAACTTAGAAATTTAATAAATTTTAAATGAAATAATTATTTTTCTACATTTTATTGAAGCTTAGATATAAAATTGTGTCTTAGTTATTTTTCTGGAGCCTCCGAACCGTAGGAAACACCTGAACCGTAGGAACCGTTCGATCCGTTCGAACCGTAGAAACCGTCCAAGCTGTACAAATTGTCCAAATCGTTCAAATTAATCCAGAAACTTAGAAATTTAATAAACTTTAAATGAAATAATTATTTTTCTACATTTTATTGAAGCTTAGATATAAAATTGTGTCTTAGTTATTTTTCTGGAGCCTCCGAACCGTAGGAAACACCTGAACCGTAGGAACCGTTCGATCCGTTCGAACCGTAGAAACCGTCCAAGCTGTACAAATTGTCCAAATCGTTCAAATAATCCAGAAACTTAGAAATTCAATAAACTTTAAATAAATTTATTATTTTTCTGCATTTTATAGAAGCTTAGATATAAAATTGTGTCTTAGTTATTTTTCTGGAGCCTCCGAACCGTAGGAAACACCTGAACCGTAGGAACCGTTCGATCCGTTCGAACCGTAGAAACCGTCCAAGCTGTACAAATTGTCCAAATCGTTCAAATTAATCCAGAAACTTAGAAATTTAATAAATTTTAAATGAAATAATTATTTTTCTACATTTTATTGAAGCTTAGATATAAAATTGTGTCTTAGTTATTTTTCTGGAGCCTCCGAACCGTAGGAAACACCTGAACCGTAGGAACCGTTCGATCCGTTCGAACCGTAGAAACCGTCCAAGCTGTACAAATTGTCCAAATCGTTCAAATTAATCCAGAAACTTAGAAATTTAATAAACTTTAAATGAAATAATTATTTTTCTACATTTTATTGAAGCTTAGATATAAAATTGTGTCTTAGTTATTTTTCTGGAGCCTCCGAACCGTAGGAAACACCTGAACCGTAGGAACCGTTCGATCCGTTCGAACCGTAGAAACCGTCCAAGCTGTACAAATTGTCCAAATCGTTCAAATTAATCCAGAAACTTAGAAATTTAATAAATTTTAAATGAAATAATTATTTTTCTACATTTTATTGAAACTTAGATATAAAATTGTGTCTTAGTTATTTTTCTGGAGCCTCCGAACCGTAGGAAACACCTGAACCGTAGGAACCGTTCGATCCGTTCGAACCGTAGAAACCGTCCAAGCTGTACAAATTGTCCAAATCGTTCAAATTAATCCAGAAACTTAGAAATTTAATAAATTTTAAATGAAATAATTATTTTTCTACATTTTATTGAAGCTTAGATATAAAATTGTGTCTTAGTTATTTTTCTGGAGCCTCCGAACCGTAGGAAACACCTGAACCGTAGGAACCGTTCGATCCGTTCGAACCGTAGAAACCGTCCAAGCTGTACAAATTGTCCAAATCGTTCAAATTAATCCAGAAACTTAGAAATTCAATAAACTTTAAATAAATTTATTATTTTTCTGCATTTTATAGAAGCTTAGATATAAAATTGTGTCTTAGTTATTTTTCTGGAGCCTCCGAACCGTAGGAAACACCTGAACCGTAGGAACCGTTCGATCCGTTCGAACCGTAGAAACCGTCCAAGCTGTACAAATTGTCCAAATCGTTCAAATTAATCCAGAAACTTAGAAATTCAATAAACTTTAAATAAATTTATTATTTTTCTGCATTTTATAGAAGCTTAGATATAAAATTGTGTCTTAGTTATTTTTCTGAAGCCTCCGAACCGTAGGAAACACCTGAACCGTAGGAACCGTTCGATCCGTTCGAACCGTAGAAACCGTCCAAGCTGTACAAATTGTCCAAATCGTTCAAATTAATCCAGAAACTTAGAAATTTAATAAATTTTAAATGAAATAATTATTTTTCTACATTTTATTGAAGCTTAGATATAAAATTGTGTCTTAGTTATTTTTCTGGAGCCTCCGAACCGTAGGAAACACCTGAACCGTAGGAACCGTTCGATCCGTTCGAACCGTAGAAACCGTCCAAGCTGTACAAATTGTCCAAATCGTTCAAATTAATCCAGAAACTTAGAAATTCAATAAACTTTAAATAAATTTATTATTTTTCTGCATTTTATAGAAGCTTAGATATAAAATTGTGTCTTAGTTATTTTTCTGGAGCCTCCGAACCGTAGGAAACACCTGAACCGTAGGAACCGTTCGAACCGTAGAAACCGTCCAAGCTGTACAAATTGTCCAAATCGTTCAAATTAATCCAGAAACTTAGAAATTTAATAAATTTTAAATGAAATAATTATTTTTCTACATTTTATTGAAGCTTAGATATAAAATTGTGTCTTAGTTATTTTTCTGGAGCCTCCGAACCGTAGGAAACACCTGAACCGTAGGAACCGTTCGATCCGTTCGAACCGTAGAAACCGTCCAAGCTGTACAAATTGTCCAAATCGTTCAAATTAATCCAGAAACTTAGAAATTCAATAAACTTTAAATAAATTTATTATTTTTCTGCATTTTATAGAAGCTTAGATATAAAATTGTGTCTTAGTTATTTTTCTGGAGCCTCCGAACCGTAGGAAACACCTGAACCGTAGGAACCGTTCGAACCGTAGAAACCGTCCAAGCTGTACAAATTGTCCAAATCGTTCAAATTAATCCAGAAACTTAGAAATTTAATAAATTTTAAATGAAATAATTATTTTTCTACATTTTATTGAAGCTTAGATATAAAATTGTGTCTTAGTTATTTTTCTGGAGCCTCCGAACCGTAGGAAACACCTGAACCGTAGGAACCGTTCGATCCGTTCGAACCGTAGAAACCGTCCAAGCTGTACAAATTGTCCAAATCGTTCAAATTAATCCAGAAACTTAGAAATTTAATAAATTTTAAATGAAATAATTATTTTTCTACATTTTATTGAAGCTTAGATATAAAATTGTGTCTTAGTTATTTTTCTGGAGCCTCCGAACCGTAGGAAACACCTGAACCGTAGGAACCGTTCGATCCGTTCGAACCGTAGAAACCGTCCAAGCTGTACAAATTGTCCAAATCGTTCAAATTAATCCAGAAACTTAGAAATTTAATAAATTTTAAATGAAATAATTATTTTTCTACATTTTATTGAAGCTTAGATATAAAATTGTGTCTTAGTTATTTTTCTGGAGCCTCCGAACCGTAGGAAACACCTGAACCGTAGGAACCGTTCGAACCGTAGAAACCGTCCAAGCTGTACAAATTGTCCAAATCGTTCAAATTAATCCAGAAACTTAGAAATTTAATAAATTTTAAATGAAATAATTATTTTTCTACATTTTATTGAAGCTTAGATATAAAATTGTGTCTTAGTTATTTTTCTGGAGCCTCCGAACCGTAGGAAACACCTGAACCGTAGGAACCGTTCGATCCGTTCGAACCGTAGAAACCGTCCAAGCTGTACAAATTGTCCAAATCGTTCAAATTAATCCAGAAACTTAGAAATTCAATAAACTTTAAATAAATTTATTATTTTTCTGCATTTTATAGAAGCTTAGATATAAAATTGTGTCTTAGTTATTTTTCTGGAGCCTCCGAACCGTAGGAAACACCTGAACCGTAGGAACCGTTCGATCCGTTCGAACCGTAGAAACCGTCCAAGCTGTACAAATTGTCCAAATCGTTCAAATTAATCCAGAAACTTAGAAATTTAATAAATTTTAAATGAAATAATTATTTTTCTACATTTTATTGAAGCTTAGATATAAAATTGTGTCTTAGTTATTTTTCTGGAGCCTCCGAACCGTAGGAAACACCTGAACCGTAGGAACCGTTCGATCCGTTCGAACCGTAGAAACCGTCCAAGCTGTACAAATTGTCCAAATCGTTCAAATTAATCCAGAAACTTAGAAATTTAATAAATTTTAAATGAAATAATTATTTTTCTACATTTTATTGAAGCTTAGATATAAAATTGTGTCTTAGTTATTTTTCTGGAGCCTCCGAACCGTAGGAAACACCTGAACCGTAGGAACCGTTCGATCCGTTCGAACCGTAGAAACCGTCCAAGCTGTACAAATTGTCCAAATCGTTCAAATTAATCCAGAAACTTAGAAATTCAATAAACTTTAAATAAATTTATTATTTTTCTGCATTTTATAGAAGCTTAGATATAAAATTGTGTCTTAGTTATTTTTCTGGAGCCTCCGAACCGTAGGAAACACCTGAACCGTAGGAACCGTTCGAACCGTAGAAACCGTCCAAGCTGTACAAATTGTCCAAATCGTTCAAATTAATCCAGAAACTTAGAAATTTAATAAATTTTAAATGAAATAATTATTTTTCTACATTTTATTGAAGCTTAGATATAAAATTGTGTCTTAGTTATTTTTCTGGAGCCTCCGAACCGTAGGAAACACCTGAACCGTAGGAACCGTTCGATCCGTTCGAACCGTAGAAACCGTCCAAGCTGTACAAATTGTCCAAATCGTTCAAATTAATCCAGAAACTTAGAAATTCAATAAACTTTAAATAAATTTATTATTTTTCTGCATTTTATAGAAGCTTAGATATAAAATTGTGTCTTAGTTATTTTTCTGGAGCCTCCGAACCGTAGGAAACACCTGAACCGTAGGAACCGTTCGAACCGTAGAAACCGTCCAAGCTGTACAAATTGTCCAAATCGTTCAAATTAATCCAGAAACTTAGAAATTTAATAAATTTTAAATGAAATAATTATTTTTCTACATTTTATTGAAGCTTAGATATAAAATTGTGTCTTAGTTATTTTTCTGGAGCCTCCGAACCGTAGGAAACACCTGAACCGTAGGAACCGTTCGATCCGTTCGAACCGTAGAAACCGTCCAAGCTGTACAAATTGTCCAAATCGTTCAAATTAATCCAGAAACTTAGAAATTTAATAAATTTTAAATGAAATAATTATTTTTCTACATTTTATTGAAGCTTAGATATAAAATTGTGTCTTAGTTATTTTTCTGGAGCCTCCGAACCGTAGGAAACACCTGAACCGTAGGAACCGTTCGATCCGTTCGAACCGTAGAAACCGTCCAAGCTGTACAAATTGTCCAAATCGTTCAAATTAATCCAGAAACTTAGAAATTTAATAAATTTTAAATGAAATAATTATTTTTCTACATTTTATTGAAGCTTAGATATAAAATTGTGTCTTAGTTATTTTTCTGGAGCCTCCGAACCGTAGGAAACACCTGAACCGTAGGAACCGTTCGAACCGTAGAAACCGTCCAAGCTGTACAAATTGTCCAAATCGTTCAAATTAATCCAGAAACTTAGAAATTTAATAAATTTTAAATGAAATAATTATTTTTCTACATTTTATTGAAGCTTAGATATAAAATTGTGTCTTAGTTATTTTTCTGGAGCCTCCGAACCGTAGGAAACACCTGAACCGTAGGAACCGTTCGATCCGTTCGAACCGTAGAAACCGTCCAAGCTGTACAAATTGTCCAAATCGTTCAAATTAATCCAGAAACTTAGAAATTCAATAAACTTTAAATAAATTTATTATTTTTCTGCATTTTATAGAAGCTTAGATATAAAATTGTGTCTTAGTTATTTTTCTGGAGCCTCCGAACCGTAGGAAACACCTGAACCGTAGGAACCGTTCGATCCGTTCGAACCGTAGAAACCGTCCAAGCTGTACAAATTGTCCAAATCGTTCAAATTAATCCAGAAACTTAGAAATTTAATAAATTTTAAATGAAATAATTATTTTTCTACATTTTATTGAAGCTTAGATATAAAATTGTGTCTTAGTTATTTTTCTGGAGCCTCCGAACCGTAGGAAACACCTGAACCGTAGGAACCGTTCGATCCGTTCGAACCGTAGAAACCGTCCAAGCTGTACAAATTGTCCAAATCGTTCAAATTAATCCAGAAACTTAGAAATTTAATAAATTTTAAATGAAATAATTATTTTTCTACATTTTATTGAAGCTTAGATATAAAATTGTGTCTTAGTTATTTTTCTGGAGCCTCCGAACCGTAGGAAACACCTGAACCGTAGGAACCGTTCGAACCGTAGAAACCGTCCAAGCTGTACAAATTGTCCAAATCGTTCAAATTAATCCAGAAACTTAGAAATTTAATAAATTTTAAATGAAATAATTATTTTTCTACATTTTATTGAAGCTTAGATATAAAATTGTGTCTTAGTTATTTTTCTGGAGCCTCCGAACCGTAGGAAACACCTGAACCGTAGGAACCGTTCGATCCGTTCGAACCGTAGAAACCGTCCAAGCTGTACAAATTGTCCAAATCGTTCAAATTAATCCAGAAACTTAGAAATTCAATAAACTTTAAATAAATTTATTATTTTTCTGCATTTTATAGAAGCTTAGATATAAAATTGTGTCTTAGTTATTTTTCTGGAGCCTCCGAACCGTAGGAAACACCTGAACCGTAGGAACCGTTCGATCCGTTCGAACCGTAGAAACCGTCCAAGCTGTACAAATTGTCCAAATCGTTCAAATTAATCCAGAAACTTAGAAATTTAATAAATTTTAAATGAAATAATTATTTTTCTACATTTTATTGAAGCTTAGATATAAAATTGTGTCTTAGTTATTTTTCTGGAGCCTCCGAACCGTAGGAAACACCTGAACCGTAGGAACCGTTCGATCCGTTCGAACCGTAGAAACCGTCCAAGCTGTACAAATTGTCCAAATCGTTCAAATTAATCCAGAAACTTAGAAATTCAATAAACTTTAAATAAATTTATTATTTTTCTGCATTTTATAGAAGCTTAGATATAAAATTGTGTCTTAGTTATTTTTCTGGAGCCTCCGAACCGTAGGAAACACCTGAACCGTAGGAACCGTTCGATCCGTTCGAACCGTAGAAACCGTCCAAGCTGTACAAATTGTCCAAATCGTTCAAATTAATCCAGAAACTTAGAAATTCAATAAATTTTAAACGAAATAATTATTTTTCTACATTTTATTGAAGCTTAGATATAAAATTGTGTCTTAGTTATTTTTCTGGAGCCTCCGAACCGTAGGAAACACCTGAACCGTAGGAACCGTTCGATCCGTTCGAACCGTAGAAACCGTCCAAGCTGTACAAATTGTCCAAATCGTTCAAATTAATCCAGAAACTTAGAAATTTAATAAATTTTAAATGAAATAATTATTTTTCTACATTTTATTGAAACTTAGATATAAAATTGTGTCTTAGTTATTTTTCTGGAGCCTCCGAACCGTAGGAAACACCTGAACCGTAGGAACCGTTCGATCCGTTCGAACCGTAGAAACCGTCCAAGCTGTACAAATTGTCCAAATCGTTCAAATTAATCCAGAAACTTAGAAATTTAATAAATTTTAAATGAAATAATTATTTTTCTACATTTTATTGAAGCTTAGATATAAAATTGTGTCTTAGTTATTTTTCTGGAGCCTCCGAACCGTAGGAAACACCTGAACCGTAGGAACCGTTCGAACCGTAGAAACCGTCCAAGCTGTACAAATTGTCCAAATCGTTCAAATTAATCCAGAAACTTAGAAATTTAATAAATTTTAAATGAAATAATTATTTTTCTACATTTTATTGAAGCTTAGATATAAAATTGTGTCTTAGTTATTTTTCTGGAGCCTCCGAACCGTAGGAAACACCTGAACCGTAGGAACCGTTCGATCCGTTCGAACCGTAGAAACCGTCCAAGCTGTACAAATTGTCCAAATCGTTCAAATTAATCCAGAAACTTAGAAATTCAATAAACTTTAAATAAATTTATTATTTTTCTGCATTTTATAGAAGCTTAGATATAAAATTGTGTCTTAGTTATTTTTCTGGAGCCTCCGAACCGTAGGAAACACCTGAACCGTAGGAACCGTTCGATCCGTTCGAACCGTAGAAACCGTCCAAGCTGTACAAATTGTCCAAATCGTTCAAATTAATCCAGAAACTTAGAAATTTAATAAATTTTAAATGAAATAATTATTTTTCTACATTTTATTGAAGCTTAGATATAAAATTGTGTCTTAGTTATTTTTCTGGAGCCTCCGAACCGTAGGAAACACCTGAACCGTAGGAACCGTTCGATCCGTTCGAACCGTAGAAACCGTCCAAGCTGTACAAATTGTCCAAATCGTTCAAATTAATCCAGAAACTTAGAAATTTAATAAATTTTAAATGAAATAATTATTTTTCTACATTTTATTGAAGCTTAGATATAAAATTGTGTCTTAGTTATTTTTCTGGAGCCTCCGAACCGTAGGAAACACCTGAACCGTAGGAACCGTTCGAACCGTAGAAACCGTCCAAGCTGTACAAATTGTCCAAATCGTTCAAATTAATCCAGAAACTTAGAAATTTAATAAATTTTAAATGAAATAATTATTTTTCTACATTTTATTGAAGCTTAGATATAAAATTGTGTCTTAGTTATTTTTCTGGAGCCTCCGAACCGTAGGAAACACCTGAACCGTAGGAACCGTTCGATCCGTTCGAACCGTAGAAACCGTCCAAGCTGTACAAATTGTCCAAATCGTTCAAATTAATCCAGAAACTTAGAAATTCAATAAACTTTAAATAAATTTATTATTTTTCTGCATTTTATAGAAGCTTAGATATAAAATTGTGTCTTAGTTATTTTTCTGGAGCCTCCGAACCGTAGGAAACACCTGAACCGTAGGAACCGTTCGATCCGTTCGAACCGTAGAAACCGTCCAAGCTGTACAAATTGTCCAAATCGTTCAAATTAATCCAGAAACTTAGAAATTCAATAAATTTTAAACGAAATAATTATTTTTCTACATTTTATTGAAGCTTAGATATAAAATTGTGTCTTAGTTATTTTTCTGGAGCCTCCGAACCGTAGGAAACACCTGAACCGTAGGAACCGTTCGATCCGTTCGAACCGTAGAAACCGTCCAAGCTGTACAAATTGTCCAAATCGTTCAAATTAATCCAGAAACTTAGAAATTTAATAAATTTTAAATGAAATAATTATTTTTCTACATTTTATTGAAGCTTAGATATAAAATTGTGTCTTAGTTATTTTTCTGGAGCCTCCGAACCGTAGGAAACACCTGAACCGTAGGAACCGTTCGATCCGTTCGAACCGTAGAAACCGTCCAAGCTGTACAAATTGTCCAAATCGTTCAAATTAATCCAGAAACTTAGAAATTCAATAAATTTTAAACGAAATAATTATTTTTCTACATTTTATTGAAGCTTAGATATAAAATTGTGTCTTAGTTATTTTTCTGGAGCCTCCGAACCGTAGGAAACACCTGAACCGTAGGAACCGTTCGATCCGTTCGAACCGTAGAAACCGTCCAAGCTGTACAAATTGTCCAAATCGTTCAAATTAATCCAGAAACTTAGAAATTCAATAAACTTTAAATAAATTTATTATTTTTCTGCATTTTATAGAAGCTTAGATATAAAATTGTGTCTTAGTTATTTTTCTGGAGCCTCCGAACCGTAGGAAACACCTGAACCGTAGGAACCGTTCGATCCGTTCGAACCGTAGAAACCGTCCAAGCTGTACAAATTGTCCAAATCGTTCAAATTAATCCAGAAACTTAGAAATTTAATAAACTTTAAATGAAATAATTATTTTTCTACATTTTATTGAAGCTTAGATATAAAATTGTGTCTTAGTTATTTTTCTGGAGCCTCCGAACCGTAGGAAACACCTGAACCGTAGGAACCGTTCGATCCGTTCGAACCGTAGAAACCGTCCAAGCTGTACAAATTGTCCAAATCGTTCAAATTAATCCAGAAACTTAGAAATTTAATAAATTTTAAATGAAATAATTATTTTTCTACATTTTATTGAAGCTTAGATATAAAATTGTGTCTTAGTTATTTTTCTGGAGCCTCCGAACCGTAGGAAACACCTGAACCGTAGGAACCGTTCGATCCGTTCGAACCGTAGAAACCGTCCAAGCTGTACAAATTGTCCAAATCGTTCAAATTAATCCAGAAACTTAGAAATTTAATAAATTTTAAATGAAATAATTATTTTTCTACATTTTATTGAAACTTAGATATAAAATTGTGTCTTAGTTATTTTTCTGGAGCCTCCGAACCGTAGGAAACACCTGAACCGTAGGAACCGTTCGATCCGTTCGAACCGTAGAAACCGTCCAAGCTGTACAAATTGTCCAAATCGTTCAAATTAATCCAGAAACTTAGAAATTTAATAAATTTTAAATGAAATAATTATTTTTCTACATTTTATTGAAGCTTAGATATAAAATTGTGTCTTAGTTATTTTTCTGGAGCCTCCGAACCGTAGGAAACACCTGAACCGTAGGAACCGTTCGATCCGTTCGAACCGTAGAAACCGTCCAAGCTGTACAAATTGTCCAAATCGTTCAAATTAATCCAGAAACTTAGAAATTCAATAAACTTTAAATAAATTTATTATTTTTCTGCATTTTATAGAAGCTTAGATATAAAATTGTGTCTTAGTTATTTTTCTGGAGCCTCCGAACCGTAGGAAACACCTGAACCGTAGGAACCGTTCGATCCGTTCGAACCGTAGAAACCGTCCAAGCTGTACAAATTGTCCAAATCGTTCAAATTAATCCAGAAACTTAGAAATTTAATAAACTTTAAATGAAATAATTATTTTTCTACATTTTATTGAAGCTTAGATATAAAATTGTGTCTTAGTTATTTTTCTGGAGCCTCCGAACCGTAGGAAACACCTGAACCGTAGGAACCGTTCGATCCGTTCGAACCGTAGAAACCGTCCAAGCTGTACAAATTGTCCAAATCGTTCAAATTAATCCAGAAACTTAGAAATTTAATAAATTTTAAATGAAATAATTATTTTTCTACATTTTATTGAAGCTTAGATATAAAATTGTGTCTTAGTTATTTTTCTGGAGCCTCCGAACCGTAGGAAACACCTGAACCGTAGGAACCGTTCGATCCGTTCGAACCGTAGAAACCGTCCAAGCTGTACAAATTGTCCAAATCGTTCAAATTAATCCAGAAACTTAGAAATTCAATAAACTTTAAATAAATTTATTATTTTTCTGCATTTTATAGAAGCTTAGATATAAAATTGTGTCTTAGTTATTTTTCTGGAGCCTCCGAACCGTAGGAAACACCTGAACCGTAGGAACCGTTCGATCCGTTCGAACCGTAGAAACCGTCCAAGCTGTACAAATTGTCCAAATCGTTCAAATTAATCCAGAAACTTAGAAATTTAATAAACTTTAAATGAAATAATTATTTTTCTACATTTTATTGAAACTTAGATATAAAATTGTGTCTTAGTTATTTTTCTGGAGCCTCCGAACCGTAGGAAACACCTGAACCGTAGGAACCGTTCGATCCGTTCGAACCGTAGAAACCGTCCAAGCTGTACAAATTGTCCAAATCGTTCAAATTAATCCAGAAACTTAGAAATTTAATAAATTTTAAATGAAATAATTATTTTTCTACATTTTATTGAAGCTTAGATATAAAATTGTGTCTTAGTTATTTTTCTGGAGCCTCCGAACCGTAGGAAACACCTGAACCGTAGGAACCGTTCGATCCGTTCGAACCGTAGAAACCGTCCAAGCTGTACAAATTGTCCAAATCGTTCAAATTAATCCAGAAACTTAGAAATTCAATAAACTTTAAATAAATTTATTATTTTTCTGCATTTTATAGAAGCTTAGATATAAAATTGTGTCTTAGTTATTTTTCTGGAGCCTCCGAACCGTAGGAAACACCTGAACCGTAGGAACCGTTCGATCCGTTCGAACCGTAGAAACCGTCCAAGCTGTACAAATTGTCCAAATCGTTCAAATTAATCCAGAAACTTAGAAATTTAATAAACTTTAAATGAAATAATTATTTTTCTACATTTTATTGAAGCTTAGATATAAAATTGTGTCTTAGTTATTTTTCTGGAGCCTCCGAACCGTAGGAAACACCTGAACCGTAGGAACCGTTCGATCCGTTCGAACCGTAGAAACCGTCCAAGCTGTACAAATTGTCCAAATCGTTCAAATTAATCCAGAAACTTAGAAATTCAATAAACTTTAAATAAATTTATTATTTTTCTGCATTTTATAGAAGCTTAGATATAAAATTGTGTCTTAGTTATTTTTCTGGAGCCTCCGAACCGTAGGAAACACCTGAACCGTAGGAACCGTTCGATCCGTTCGAACCGTAGAAACCGTCCAAGCTGTACAAATTGTCCAAATCGTTCAAATTAATCCAGAAACTTAGAAATTTAATAAACTTTAAATGAAATAATTATTTTTCTACATTTTATTGAAGCTTAGATATAAAATTGTGTCTTAGTTATTTTTCTGGAGCCTCCGAACCGTAGGAAACACCTGAACCGTAGGAACCGTTCGATCCGTTCGAACCGTAGAAACCGTCCAAGCTGTACAAATTGTCCAAATCGTTCAAATTAATCCAGAAACTTAGAAATTTAATAAATTTTAAATGAAATAATTATTTTTCTACATTTTATTGAAACTTAGATATAAAATTGTGTCTTAGTTATTTTTCTGGAGCCTCCGAACCGTAGGAAACACCTGAACCGTAGGAACCGTTCGATCCGTTCGAACCGTAGAAACCGTCCAAGCTGTACAAATTGTCCAAATCGTTCAAATTAATCCAGAAACTTAGAAATTTAATAAATTTTAAATGAAATAATTATTTTTCTACATTTTATTGAAGCTTAGATATAAAATTGTGTCTTAGTTATTTTTCTGGAGCCTCCGAACCGTAGGAAACACCTGAACCGTAGGAACCGTTCGATCCGTTCGAACCGTAGAAACCGTCCAAGCTGTACAAATTGTCCAAATCGTTCAAATTAATCCAGAAACTTAGAAATTCAATAAACTTTAAATAAATTTATTATTTTTCTGCATTTTATAGAAGCTTAGATATAAAATTGTGTCTTAGTTATTTTTCTGGAGCCTCCGAACCGTAGGAAACACCTGAACCGTAGGAACCGTTCGATCCGTTCGAACCGTAGAAACCGTCCAAGCTGTACAAATTGTCCAAATCGTTCAAATTAATCCAGAAACTTAGAAATTCAATAAACTTTAAATAAATTTATTATTTTTCTGCATTTTATAGAAGCTTAGATATAAAATTGTGTCTTAGTTATTTTTCTGAAGCCTCCGAACCGTAGGAAACACCTGAACCGTAGGAACCGTTCGATCCGTTCGAACCGTAGAAACCGTCCAAGCTGTACAAATTGTCCAAATCGTTCAAATTAATCCAGAAACTTAGAAATTTAATAAATTTTAAATGAAATAATTATTTTTCTACATTTTATTGAAGCTTAGATATAAAATTGTGTCTTAGTTATTTTTCTGGAGCCTCCGAACCGTAGGAAACACCTGAACCGTAGGAACCGTTCGATCCGTTCGAACCGTAGAAACCGTCCAAGCTGTACAAATTGTCCAAATCGTTCAAATTAATCCAGAAACTTAGAAATTCAATAAACTTTAAATAAATTTATTATTTTTCTGCATTTTATAGAAGCTTAGATATAAAATTGTGTCTTAGTTATTTTTCTGGAGCCTCCGAACCGTAGGAAACACCTGAACCGTAGGAACCGTTCGAACCGTAGAAACCGTCCAAGCTGTACAAATTGTCCAAATCGTTCAAATTAATCCAGAAACTTAGAAATTTAATAAATTTTAAATGAAATAATTATTTTTCTACATTTTATTGAAGCTTAGATATAAAATTGTGTCTTAGTTATTTTTCTGGAGCCTCCGAACCGTAGGAAACACCTGAACCGTAGGAACCGTTCGATCCGTTCGAACCGTAGAAACCGTCCAAGCTGTACAAATTGTCCAAATCGTTCAAATTAATCCAGAAACTTAGAAATTCAATAAACTTTAAATAAATTTATTATTTTTCTGCATTTTATAGAAGCTTAGATATAAAATTGTGTCTTAGTTATTTTTCTGGAGCCTCCGAACCGTAGGAAACACCTGAACCGTAGGAACCGTTCGATCCGTTCGAACCGTAGAAACCGTCCAAGCTGTACAAATTGTCCAAATCGTTCAAATTAATCCAGAAACTTAGAAATTTAATAAATTTTAAATGAAATAATTATTTTTCTACATTTTATTGAAGCTTAGATATAAAATTGTGTCTTAGTTATTTTTCTGGAGCCTCCGAACCGTAGGAAACACCTGAACCGTAGGAACCGTTCGATCCGTTCGAACCGTAGAAACCGTCCAATCTGTACAAATTGTCCAAATCGTTCAAATTAATCCAGAAACTTAGAAATTTAATAAATTTTAAATGAAATAATTATTTTTCTACATTTTATTGAAGCTTAGATATAAAATTGTGTCTTAGTTATTTTTCTGGAGCCTCCGAACCGTAGGAAACACCTGAACCGTAGGAACCGTTCGATCCGTTCGAACCGTAGAAACCGTCCAAGCTGTACAAATTGTCCAAATCGTTCAAATTAATCCAGAAACTTAGAAATTTAATAAATTTTAAATGAAATAATTATTTTTCTACATTTTATTGAAGCTTAGATATAAAATTGTGTCTTAGTTATTTTTCTGGAGCCTCCGAACCGTAGGAAACACCTGAACCGTAGGAACCGTTCGATCCGTTCGAACCGTAGAAACCGTCCAAGCTGTACAAATTGTCCAAATCGTTCAAATTAATCCAGAAACTTAGAAATTCAATAAACTTTAAATAAATTTATTATTTTTCTGCATTTTATAGAAGCTTAGATATAAAATTGTGTCTTAGTTATTTTTCTGGAGCCTCCGAACCGTAGGAAACACCTGAACCGTAGGAACCGTTCGATCCGTTCGAACCGTAGAAACCGTCCAAGCTGTACAAATTGTCCAAATCGTTCAAATTAATCCAGAAACTTAGAAATTCAATAAACTTTAAATAAATTTATTATTTTTCTGCATTTTATAGAAGCTTAGATATAAAATTGTGTCTTAGTTATTTTTCTGGAGCCTCCGAACCGTAGGAAACACCTGAACCGTAGGAACCGTTCGATCCGTTCGAACCGTAGAAACCGTCCAAGCTGTACAAATTGTCCAAATCGTTCAAATTAATCCAGAAACTTAGAAATTCAATAAATTTTAAATGAAATAATTATTTTTCTACATTTTATTGAAGCTTAGATATAAAATTGTGTCTTAGTTATTTTTCTGGAGCCTCCGAACCGTAGGAAACACCTGAACCGTAGGAACCGTTCGATCCGTTCGAACCGTAGAAACCGTCCAAGCTGTACAAATTGTCCAAATCGTTCAAATTAATCCAGAAACTTAGAAATTCAATAAACTTTAAATAAATTTATTATTTTTCTGCATTTTATAGAAGCTTAGATATAAAATTGTGTCTTAGTTATTTTTCTGGAGCCTCCGAACCGTAGGAAACACCTGAACCGTAGGAACCGTTCGATCCGTTCGAACCGTAGAAACCGTCCAAGCTGTACAAATTGTCCAAATCGTTCAAATTAATCCAGAAACTTAGAAATTTAATAAATTTTAAATGAAATAATTATTTTTCTACATTTTATTGAAGCTTAGATATAAAATTGTGTCTTAGTTATTTTTCTGGAGCCTCCGAACCGTAGGAAACACCTGAACCGTAGGAACCGTTCGATCCGTTCGAACCGTAGAAACCGTCCAAGCTGTACAAATTGTCCAAATCGTTCAAATTAATCCAGAAACTTAGAAATTCAATAAACTTTAAATAAATTTATTATTTTTCTGCATTTTATAGAAGCTTAGATATAAAATTGTGTCTTAGTTATTTTTCTGGAGCCTCCGAACCGTAGGAAACACCTGAACCGTAGGAACCGTTCGAACCGTAGAAACCGTCCAAGCTGTACAAATTGTCCAAATCGTTCAAATTAATCCAGAAACTTAGAAATTTAATAAATTTTAAATGAAATAATTATTTTTCTACATTTTATTGAAGCTTAGATATAAAATTGTGTCTTAGTTATTTTTCTGGAGCCTCCGAACCGTAGGAAACACCTGAACCGTAGGAACCGTTCGATCCGTTCGAACCGTAGAAACCGTCCAAGCTGTACAAATTGTCCAAATCGTTCAAATTAATCCAGAAACTTAGAAATTCAATAAACTTTAAATAAATTTATTATTTTTCTGCATTTTATAGAAGCTTAGATATAAAATTGTGTCTTAGTTATTTTTCTGGAGCCTCCGAACCGTAGGAAACACCTGAACCGTAGGAACCGTTCGATCCGTTCGAACCGTAGAAACCGTCCAAGCTGTACAAATTGTCCAAATCGTTCAAATTAATCCAGAAACTTAGAAATTTAATAAATTTTAAATGAAATAATTATTTTTCTACATTTTATTGAAGCTTAGATATAAAATTGTGTCTTAGTTATTTTTCTGGAGCCTCCGAACCGTAGGAAACACCTGAACCGTAGGAACCGTTCGATCCGTTCGAACCGTAGAAACCGTCCAATCTGTACAAATTGTCCAAATCGTTCAAATTAATCCAGAAACTTAGAAATTTAATAAATTTTAAATGAAATAATTATTTTTCTACATTTTATTGAAGCTTAGATATAAAATTGTGTCTTAGTTATTTTTCTGGAGCCTCCGAACCGTAGGAAACACCTGAACCGTAGGAACCGTTCGATCCGTTCGAACCGTAGAAACCGTCCAAGCTGTACAAATTGTCCAAATCGTTCAAATTAATCCAGAAACTTAGAAATTTAATAAATTTTAAATGAAATAATTATTTTTCTACATTTTATTGAAGCTTAGATATAAAATTGTGTCTTAGTTATTTTTCTGGAGCCTCCGAACCGTAGGAAACACCTGAACCGTAGGAACCGTTCGATCCGTTCGAACCGTAGAAACCGTCCAAGCTGTACAAATTGTCCAAATCGTTCAAATTAATCCAGAAACTTAGAAATTCAATAAACTTTAAATAAATTTATTATTTTTCTGCATTTTATAGAAGCTTAGTTTTAAAATGTTTCTTAGTTATTTTTCTGGAGCCTCCGAACCGTAGGAAACACCTGAACCGTAGGAACCGTTCGATCCGTTCGAACCGTAGAAACCGTCCAAGCTGTACAAATTGTCCAAATCGTTCAAATTAATCCAGAAACTTAGAAATTCAATAAACTTTAAATAAATTTATTATTTTTCTGCATTTTATAGAAGCTTAGATATAAAATTGTGTCTTAGTTATTTTTCTGGAGCCTCCAAACCGTAGGAAACACCTGAACCGTAGGAACCGTTCGATCCGTTCGAACCGTAGAAACCGTCCAAGCTGTACAAATTGTCCAAATCGTTCAAATTAATCCAGAAACTTAGAAATTTAATAAATTTTAAATGAAATAATTATTTTTCTACATTTTATTGAAGCTTAGATATAAAATTGTGTCTTAGTTATTTTTCTGGAGCCTCCGAACCGTAGGAAACACCTGAACCGTAGGAACCGTTCGATCCGTTCGAACCGTAGAAACCGTCCAATCTGTACAAATTGTCCAAATCGTTCAAATTAATCCAGAAACTTAGAAATTTAATAAATTTTAAATGAAATAATTATTTTTCTACATTTTATTGAAGCTTAGATATAAAATTGTGTCTTAGTTATTTTTCTGGAGCCTCCGAACCGTAGGAAACACCTGAACCGTAGGAACCGTTCGATCCGTTCGAACCGTAGAAACCGTCCAAGCTGTACAAATTGTCCAAATCGTTCAAATTAATCCAGAAACTTAGAAATTTAATAAATTTTAAATGAAATAATTATTTTTCTACATTTTATTGAAGCTTAGATATAAAATTGTGTCTTAGTTATTTTTCTGGAGCCTCCGAACCGTAGGAAACACCTGAACCGTAGGAACCGTTCGATCCGTTCGAACCGTAGAAACCGTCCAAGCTGTACAAATTGTCCAAATCGTTCAAATTAATCCAGAAACTTAGAAATTCAATAAACTTTAAATAAATTTATTATTTTTCTGCATTTTATAGAAGCTTAGTTTTAAAATGTTTCTTAGTTATTTTTCTGGAGCCTCCGAACCGTAGGAAACACCTGAACCGTAGGAACCGTTCGATCCGTTCGAACCGTAGAAACCGTCCAAGCTGTACAAATTGTCCAAATCGTTCAAATTAATCCAGAAACTTAGAAATTCAATAAACTTTAAATAAATTTATTATTTTTCTGCATTTTATAGAAGCTTAGATATAAAATTGTGTCTTAGTTATTTTTCTGGAGCCTCCAAACCGTAGGAAACACCTGAACCGTAGGAACCGTTCGATCCGTTCGAACCGTAGAAACCGTCCAAGCTGTACAAATTGTCCAAATCGTTCAAATTAATCCAGAAACTTAGAAATTTAATAAATTTTAAATGAAATAATTATTTTTCTACATTTTATTGAAGCTTAGATATAAAATTGTGTCTTAGTTATTTTTCTGGAGCCTCCGAACCGTAGGAAACACCTGAACCGTAGGAACCGTTCGATCCGTTCGAACCGTAGAAACCGTCCAAGCTGTACAAATTGTCCAAATCGTTCAAATTAATCCAGAAACTTAGAAATTCAATAAATTTTAAATGAAATAATTATTTTTCTACATTTTATTGAAGCTTAGATATAAAATTGTGTCTTAGTTATTTTTCTGGAGCCTTCGAACCGTAGGAAACACCTGAACCGTAGGAACCGTTCGATCCGTTCGAACCGTAGAAACCGTCCAAGCTGTACAAATTGTCCAAATCGTTCAAATTAATCCAGAAACTTAGAAATTCAATAAATTTTAAACGAAATAATTATTTTTCTACATTTTATTGAAGCTTAGATATAAAATTGTGTCTTAGTTATTTTTCTGGAGCCTCCGAACCGTAGGAAACACCTGAACCGTAGGAACCGTTCGATCCGTTCGAACCGTAGAAACCGTCCAAGCTGTACAAATTGTCCAAATCGTTCAAATTAATCCAGAAACTTAGAAATTTAATAAATTTTAAATGAAATAATTATTTTTCTACATTTTATTGAAGCTTAGATATAAAATTGTGTCTTAGTTATTTTTCTGGAGCCTCCGAACCGTAGGAAACACCTGAACCGTAGGAACCGTTCGATCCGTTCGAACCGTAGAAACCGTCCAAGCTGTACAAATTGTCCAAATCGTTCAAATTAATCCAGAAACTTAGAAATTTAATAAATTTTAAATGAAATAATTATTTTTCTACATTTTATTGAAGCTTAGATATAAAATTGTGTCTTAGTTATTTTTCTGGAGCCTCCGAACCGTAGGAAACACCTGAACCGTAGGAACCGTTCGATCCGTTCGAACCGTAGAAACCGTCCAAGCTGTACAAATTGTCCAAATCGTTCAAATTAATCCAGAAACTTAGAAATTTAATAAATTTTAAATGAAATAATTACTTTCCTACATTTTATTGAAGCTTAGATATAAAATTGTGTCTTAGTTATTTTTCTGGAGCCTCCGAACCGTAGGAAACACCTGAACCGTAGGAACCGTTCGATCCGTTCGAACCGTAGAAACCGTCCAAGCTGTACAAATTGTCCAAATCGTTCAAATTAATCCAGAAACTTAGAAATTTAATAAATTTTCAATGAAATAATTATTTTTCTACATTTTATTGAAGCTTAGATATAAAATTGTGTCTTAGTTATTTTTCTGGAGCCTCCGAACCGTAGGAAACACCTGAACCGTAGGAACCGTTCGATCCGTTCGAACCGTAGAAACCGTCCAAGCTGTACAAATTGTCCAAATCGTTCAAATTAATCCAGAAACTTAGAAATTTAATAAATTTTAAATGAAATAATTACTTTTCTACATTTTATTGAAGCTTAGATATAAAATTGTGTCTTAGTTATTTTTCTGGAGCCTCCGAACCGTAGGAAACACCTGAACCGTAGGAACCGTTCGATCCGTTCGAACCGTAGAAACCGTCCAAGCTGTACAAATTGTCCAAATCGTTCAAATTAATCCAGAAACTTAGAAATTCAATAAATTTTAAACGAAATAATTATTTTTCTACATTTTATTGAAGCTTAGATATAAAATTGTGTCTTAGTTATTTTTCTGGAGCCTCCGAACCGTAGGAAACACCTGAACCGTAGGAACCGTTCGATCCGTTCGAACCGTAAAAACCGTCCAAGCTGTACAAATTGTCCAAATCGTTCAAATTAATCCAGAAACTTAGAAATTTAATAAATTTTAAATGAAATAATTATTTTTCTACATTTTATTGAAGCTTAGATATAAAATTGTGTCTTAGTTATTTTTCTGGAGCCTCCGAACCGTAGGAAACACCTGAACCGTAGGAACCGTTCGATCCGTTCGAACCGTAGAAACCGTCCAAGCTGTACAAATTGTCCAAATCGTTCAAATTAATCCAGAAACTTAGAAATTTAATAAATTTTAAATGAAATAATTATTTTTCTACATTTTATTGAAGCTTAGATATAAAATTGTGTCTTAGTTATTTTTCTGGAGCCTCCGAACCGTAGGAAACACCTGAACCGTAGGAACCGTTCGATCCGTTCGAACCGTAGAAACCGTCCAAGCTGTACAAATTGTCCAAATCGTTCAAATTAATCCAGAAACTTAGAAATTCAATAAATTTTAAACGAAATAATTATTTTTCTACATTTTATTGAAGCTTAGATATAAAATTGTGTCTTAGTTATTTTTCTGGAGCCTCCGAACCGTAGGAAACACCTGAACCGTAGGAACCGTTCGATCCGTTCGAACCGTAGAAACCGTCCAAGCTGTACAAATTGTCCAAATCGTTCAAATTAATCCAGAAACTTAGAAATTCAATAAATTTTAAACGAAATAATTATTTTTCTACATTTTATTGAAGCTTAGATATAAAATTGTGTCTTAGTTATTTTTCTGGAGCCTCCGAACCGTAGGAAACACCTGAACCGTAGGAACCGTTCGATCCGTTCGAACCGTAGAAACCGTCCAAGCTGTACAAATTGTCCAAATCGTTCAAATTAATCCAGAAACTTAGAAATTCAATAAACTTTAAATAAATTTATTATTTTTCTGCATTTTATAGAAGCTTAGATATAAAATTGTGTCTTAGTTATTTTTCTGGAGCCTCCGAACCGTAGGAAACACCTGAACCGTAGGAACCGTTCGATCCGTTCGAACCGTAGAAACCGTCCAAGCTGTACAAATTGTCCAAATCGTTCAAATTAATCCAGAAACTTAGAAATTTAATAAATTTTAAATGAAATAATTATTTTTCTACATTTTATTGAAGCTTAGATATAAAATTGTGTCTTAGTTATTTTTCTGGAGCCTCCGAACCGTAGGAAACACCTGAACCGTAGGAACCGTTCGATCCGTTCGAACCGTAGAAACCGTCCAAGCTGTACAAATTGTCCAAATCGTTCAAATTAATCCAGAAACTTAGAAATTCAATAAACTTTAAATAAATTTATTATTTTTCTGCATTTTATAGAAGCTTAGATATAAAATTGTGTCTTAGTTATTTTTCTAGAGCCTCCGAACCGTAGGAAACACCTGAACCGTAGGAACCGTTCGATCCGTTCGAACCGTAGAAACCGTCCAAGCTGTACAAATTGTCCAAATCGTTCAAATTAATCCAGAAACTTAGAAATTCAATAAACTTTAAATAAATTTATTATTTTTCTGCATTTTATAGAAGCTTAGATATAAAATTGTGTCTTAGTTATTTTTCTGGAGCCTCCAAACCGTAGGAAACACCTGAACCGTAGGAACCGTTCGATCCGTTCGAACCGTAGAAACCGTCCAAGCTGTACAAATTGTCCAAATCGTTCAAATTAATCCAGAAACTTAGAAATTCAATAAATTTTAAACGAAATAATTATTTTTCTACATTTTATTGAAGCTTAGATATAAAATTGTGTCTTAGTTATTTTTCTGGAGCCTCCGAACCGTAGGAAACACCTGAACCGTAGGAACCGTTCGATCCGTTCGAACCGTAGAAACCGTCCAAGCTGTACAAATTGTCCAAATCGTTCAAATTAATCCAGAAACTTAGAAATTTAATAAATTTTAAATGAAATAATTATTTTTCTACATTTTATTGAAGCTTAGATTTAAAATTGTGTCTTAGTTATTTTTCTGGAGCCTCCGAACCGTAGGAAACACCTGAACCGTAGGAACCGTTCGATCCGTTCGAACCGTAGAAACCGTCCAAGCTGTACAAATTGTCCAAATCGTTCAAATTAATCCAGAAACTTAGAAATTCAATAAACTTTAAATAAATTTATTATTTTTCTGCATTTTATAGAAGCTTAGATATAAAATTGTGTCTTAGTTATTTTTCTGGAGCCTCCGAACCGTAGGAAACACCTGAACCGTAGGAACCGTTCGATCCGTTCGAACCGTAGAAACCGTCCAAGCTGTACAAATTGTCCAAATCGTTCAAATTAATCCAGAAACTTAGAAATTCAATAAACTTTAAATAAATTTATTATTTTTCTGCATTTTATAGAAGCTTAGATATAAAATTGTGTCTTAGTTATTTTTCTGGAGCCTCCGAACCGTAGGAAACACCTGAACCGTAGGAACCGTTCGATCCGTTCGAACCGTAGAAACCGTCCAATCTGTACAAATTGTCCAAATCGTTCAAATTAATCCAGAAACTTAGAAATTTAATAAATTTTAAATGAAATAATTATTTTTCTACATTTTATTGAAGCTTAGATATAAAATTGTGTCTTAGTTATTTTTCTGGAGCCTCCGAACCGTAGGAAACACCTGAACCGTAGGAACCGTTCGATCCGTTCGAACCGTAGAAACCGTCCAAGCTGTACAAATTGTCCAAATCGTTCAAATTAATCCAGAAACTTAGAAATTCAATAAACTTTAAATAAATTTATTATTTTTCTGCATTTTATAGAAGCTTAGATATAAAATTGTGTCTTAGTTATTTTTCTGGAGCCTCCGAACCGTAGGAAACACCTGAACCGTAGGAACCGTTCGATCCGTTCGAACCGTAGAAACCGTCCAAGCTGTACAAATTGTCCAAATCGTTCAAATTAATCCAGAAACTTAGAAATTCAATAAACTTTAAATAAATTTATTATTTTTCTGCATTTTATAGAAGCTTAGATATAAAATTGTGTCTTAGTTATTTTTCTGGAGCCTCCAAACCGTAGGAAACACCTGAACCGTAGGAACCGTTCGATCCGTTCGAACCGTAGAAACCGTCCAAGCTGTACAAATTGTCCAAATTGTTCAAATTAATCCAGAAACTTAGAAATTTAATAAATTTTAAATGAAATAATTATTTTTCTACATTTTATTGAAGCTTAGATATAAAATTGTGTCTTAGTTATTTTTCTGGAGCCTCCGAACCGTAGGAAACACCTGAACCGTAGGAACCGTTCGATCCGTTCGAACCGTAGAAACCGTCCAAGCTGTACAAATTGTCCAAATCGTTCAAATTAATCCAGAAACTTAGAAATTCAATAAACTTTAAATAAATTTATTATTTTTCTGCATTTTATAGAAGCTTAGATATAAAATTGTGTCTTAGTTATTTTTCTGGAGCCTCCGAACCGTAGGAAACACCTGAACCGTAGGAACCGTTCGATCCGTTCGAACCGTAGAAACCGTCCAAGCTGTACAAATTGTCCAAATCGTTCAAATTAATCCAGAAACTTAGAAATTCAATAAATTTTAAATGAAATAATTATTTTTCTACATTTTATTGAAGCTTAGATATAAAATTGTGTCTTAGTTATTTTTCTGGAGCCTCCGAACCGTAGGAAACACCTGAACCGTAGGAACCGTTCGATCCGTTCGAACCGTAGAAACCGTCCAAGCTGTACAAATTGTCCAAATCGTTCAAATTAATCCAGAAACTTAGAAATTCAATAAACTTTAAATAAATTTATTATTTTTCTGCATTTTATAGAAGCTTAGATATAAAATTGTGTCTTAGTTATTTTTCTGGAGCCTCCGAACCGTAGGAAACACCTGAACCGTAGGAACCGTTCGATCCGTTCGAACCGTAGAAACCGTCCAAGCTGTACAAATTGTCCAAATCGTTCAAATTAATCCAGAAACTTAGAAATTCAATAAATTTTAAACGAAATAATTATTTTTCTACATTTTATTGAAGCTTAGATATAAAATTGTGTCTTAGTTATTTTTCTGGAGCCTCCGAACCGTAGGAAACACCTGAACCGTAGGAACCGTTCGATCCGTTCGAACCGTAGAAACCGTCCAAGCTGTACAAATTGTCCAAATCGTTCAAATTAATCCAGAAACTTAGAAATTCAATAAACTTTAAATAAATTTATTATTTTTCTGCATTTTATAGAAGCTTAGATATAAAATTGTGTCTTAGTTATTTTTCTGGAGCCTCCGAACCGTAGGAAACACCTGAACCGTAGGAACCGTTCGATCCGTTCGAACCGTAGAAACCGTCCAAGCTGTACAAATTGTCCAAATCGTTCAAATTAATCCAGAAACTTAGAAATTCAATAAATTTTCAATGAAATAATTATTTTTCTACATTTTATTGAAGCTTAGATTTAAAATTGTGTCTTAGTTATTTTTCTGGAGCCTCCGAACCGTAGGAAACACCTGAACCGTAGGAACCGTTCGATCCGTTCGAACCGTAGAAACCGTCCAAGCTGTACAAATTGTCCAAATTGTTCAAATTAATCCAGAAACTTAGAAATTTAATAAATTTTAAATGAAATAATTATTTTTCTACATTTTATTGAAGCTTAGATATAAAATTGTGTCTTAGTTATTTTTCTGGAGCCTCCGAACCGTAGGAAACACCTGAACCGTAGGAACCGTTCGATCCGTTCGAACCGTAGAAACCGTCCAAGCTGTACAAATTGTCCAAATCGTTCAAATTAATCCAGAAACTTAGAAATTTAATAAATTTTAAATGAAATAATTATTTTTCTACATTTTATTGAAGCTTAGATATAAAATTGTGTCTTAGTTATTTTTCTGGAGCCTCCGAACCGTAGGAAACACCTGAACCGTAGGAACCGTTCGATCCGTTCGAACCGTAGAAACCGTCCAAGCTGTACAAATTGTCCAAATCGTTCAAATTAATCCAGAAACTTAGAAATTCAATAAATTTTAAATGAAATAATTACTTTTCTACATTTTATTGAAGCTTAGATATAAAATTGTGTCTTAGTTATTTTTCTGGAGCCTCCGAACCGTAGGAAACACCTGAACCGTAGGAACCGTTCGATCCGTTCGAACCGTAGAAACCGTCCAAGCTGTACAAATTGTCCAAATCGTTCAAATTAATCCAGAAACTTAGAAATTTAATAAATTTTAAATGAAATAATTATTTTTCTACATTTTATTGAAGCTTAGATATAAAATTGTGTCTTAGTTATTTTTCTGGAGCCTCCGAACCGTAGGAAACACCTGAACCGTAGGAACCGTTCGATCCGTTCGAACCGTAGAAACCGTCCAAGCTGTACAAATTGTCCAAATCGTTCAAATTAATCCAGAAACTTAGAAATTCAATAAATTTTAAATGAAATAATTATTTTTCTACATTTTATTGAAGCTTAGATATAAAATTGTGTCTTAGTTATTTTTCTGGAGCCTCCGAACCGTAGGAAACACCTGAACCGTAGGAACCGTTCGATCCGTTCGAACCGTAGAAACCGTCCAAGCTGTACAAATTGTCCAAATCGTTCAAATTAATCCAGAAACTTAGAAATTCAATAAATTTTAAATGAAATAATTACTTTTCTACATTTTATTGAAGCTTAGATATAAAATTGTGTCTTAGTTATTTTTCTGGAGCCTCCGAACCGTAGGAAACACCTGAACCGTAGGAACCGTTCGATCCGTTCGAACCGTAGAAACCGTCCAAGCTGTACAAATTGTCCAAATCGTTCAAATTAATCCAGAAACTTAGAAATTTAATAAATTTTAAATGAAATAATTATTTTTCTACATTTTATTGAAGCTTAGATATAAAATTGTGTCTTAGTTATTTTTCTGGAGCCTCCGAACCGTAGGAAACACCTGAACCGTAGGAACCGTTCGATCCGTTCGAACCGTAGAAACCGTCCAAGCTGTACAAATTGTCCAAATCGTTCAAATTAATCCAGAAACTTAGAAATTCAATAAATTTTAAACGAAATAATTATTTTTCTACATTTTATTGAAGCTTAGATATAAAATTGTGTCTTAGTTATTTTTCTGGAGCCTCCGAACCGTAGGAAACACCTGAACCGTAGGAACCGTTCGATCCGTTCGAACCGTAGAAACCGTCCAAGCTGTACAAATTGTCCAAATCGTTCAAATTAATCCAGAAACTTAGAAATTCAATAAACTTTAAATAAATTTATTATTTTTCTGCATTTTATAGAAGCTTAGATATAAAATTGTGTCTTAGTTATTTTTCTAGAGCCTCCGAACCGTAGGAAACACCTGAACCGTAGGAACCGTTCGATCCGTTCGAACCGTAGAAACCGTCCAAGCTGTACAAATTGTCCAAATCGTTCAAATTAATCCAGAAACTTAGAAATTCAATAAACTTTAAATAAATTTATTATTTTTCTGCATTTTATAGAAGCTTAGATATAAAATTGTGTCTTAGTTATTTTTCTGGAGCCTCCAAACCGTAGGAAACACCTGAACCGTAGGAACCGTTCGATCCGTTCGAACCGTAGAAACCGTCCAAGCTGTACAAATTGTCCAAATCGTTCAAATTAATCCAGAAACTTAGAAATTTAATAAATTTTAAATGAAATAATTATTTTTCTACATTTTATTGAAGCTTAGATATAAAATTGTGTCTTAGTTATTTTTCTGGAGCCTCCGAACCGTAGGAAACACCTGAACCGTAGGAACCGTTCGATCCGTTCGAACCGTAGAAACCGTCCAAGCTGTACAAATTGTCCAAATCGTTCAAATTAATCCAGAAACTTAGAAATTCAATAAACTTTAAATAAATTTATTATTTTTCTGCATTTTATAGAAGCTTAGATATAAAATTGTGTCTTAGTTATTTTTCTGGAGCCTCCGAACCGTAGGAAACACCTGAACCGTAGGAACCGTTCGATCCGTTCGAACCGTAGAAACCGTCCAAGCTGTACAAATTGTCCAAATCGTTCAAATTAATCCAGAAACTTAGAAATTCAATAAATTTTAAACGAAATAATTATTTTTCTACATTTTATTGAAGCTTAGATATAAAATTGTGTCTTAGTTATTTTTCTGGAGCCTCCGAACCGTAGGAAACACCTGAACCGTAGGAACCGTTCGATCCGTTCGAACCGTAGAAACCGTCCAAGCTGTACAAATTGTCCAAATCGTTCAAATTAATCCAGAAACTTAGAAATTCAATAAACTTTAAATAAATTTATTATTTTTCTGCATTTTATAGAAGCTTAGATATAAAATTGTGTCTTAGTTATTTTTCTGGAGCCTCCGAACCGTAGGAAACACCTGAACCGTAGGAACCGTTCGATCCGTTCGAACCGTAGAAACCGTCCAAGCTGTAAAAATTGTCCAAATCGTTCAAATTAATCCAGAAACTTAGAAATTCAATAAATTTTAAATGAAATAATTATTTTTCTACATTTTATTGAAGCTTAGATATAAAATTGTGTCTTAGTTATTTTTCTGGAGCCTCCGAACCGTAGGAAACACCTGAACCGTAGGAACCGTTCGATCCGTTCGAACCGTAGAAACCGTCCAAGCTGTACAAATTGTCCAAATCGTTCAAATTAATCCAGAAACTTAGAAATTCAATAAATTTTAAACGAAATAATTATTTTTCTACATTTTATTGAAGCTTAGATATAAAATTGTGTCTTAGTTATTTTTCTGGAGCCTCCGAACCGTAGGAAACACCTGAACCGTAGGAACCGTTCGATCCGTTCGAACCGTAGAAACCGTCCAAGCTGTACAAATTGTCCAAATCGTTCAAATTAATCCAGAAACTTAGAAATTTAATAAATTTTAAATGAAATAATTATTTTTCTACATTTTATTGAAGCTTAGATATAAAATTGTGTCTTAGTTATTTTTCTGGAGCCTCCGAACCGTAGGAAACACCTGAACCGTAGGAACCGTTCGATCCGTTCGAACCGTAGAAACCGTCCAAGCTGTACAAATTGTCCAAATCGTTCAAATTAATCCAGAAACTTAGAAATTCAATAAACTTTAAATAAATTTATTATTTTTCTGCATTTTATAGAAGCTTAGATATAAAATTGTGTCTTAGTTATTTTTCTGGAGCCTCCGAACCGTAGGAAACACCTGAACCGTAGGAACCGTTCGATCCGTTCGAACCTTAGAAACCGTCCAAGCTGTACAAATTGTCCAAATCGTTCAAATTAATCCAGAAACTTAGAAATTCAATAAACTTTAAATAAATTTATTATTTTTCTGCATTTTATAGAAGCTTAGATATAAAATTGTGTCTTAGTTATTTTTCTGGAGCCTCCGAACCGTAGGAAACACCTGAACCGTAGGAACCGTTCGATCCGTTCGAACCGTAGAAACCGTCCAAGCTGTACAAATTGTCCAAATCGTTCAAATTAATCCAGAAACTTAGAAATTTAATAAATTTTAAATGAAATAATTATTTTTCTACATTTTATTGAAGCTTAGATATAAAATTGTGTCTTAGTTATTTTTCTGGAGCCTCCGAACCGTAGGAAACACCTGAACCGTAGGAACCGTTCGATCCGTTCGAACCGTAGAAACCGTCCAAGCTGTACAATTGTCCAAATCGTTCAAATTAATCCAGAAACTTAGAAATTTAATAAATTTTAATGAAATAATTATTTTCTACATTTTATTGAAGCTTAGATATAAAATTGTGTCTTAGTTATTTTTCTGGAGCCTCCGAACCGTAGGAAACACCTGAACCGTAGGAACCGTTCGATCCGTTCGAACCGTAGAAACCGTCCAAGCTGTACAAATTGTCCAAATCGTTCAAATTAATCCAGAAACTTAGAAATTTAATAAACTTTAAATGAAATTATTATTTTTCTTCATTTTATAGAAGCTTAGATATAAAATTGTGTCTTAGTTATTTTTCTGGAGCCTCCGAACCGTAGGAAACACCTGAACCGTAGGAACCGTTCGATCCGTTCGAACCGTAGAAACCGTCCAAGCTGTACAAATTGTCCAAATCGTTCAAATTAATCCAGAAACTTAGAAATTTAATAAATTTAAATGAAATAATTATTTTTCTACATTTTATTGAAGCTTAGATATAAAATTGTGTCTTAGTTATTTTTCTGGAGCCTCCGAACCGTAGGAAACACCTGAACCGTAGGAACCGTTCGATCCGTTCGAACCGTAGAAACCGTCCAAGCTGTACAAATTGTCCAAATCGTTCAAAATTAATCCAGAAACTTAGAAATTTAATAAAATTTAAATGAAATAATTATTTTTCTACATTTTATTGAAGCTTAGATATAAAATTGTGTCTTAGTTATTTTTCTGGAGCCTCCGAACCGTAGGAAACACCTGAACCGTAGGAACCGTTCGATCCGTTCGAACCGTAGAAACCGTCCAAGCTGTACAAATTGTCCAAATCGTTCAAATTAATCCAGAAACTTAGAAATTCAATAAACTTTAAATAAATTTATTATTTTTCTGCATTTTATAGAAGCTTAGATATAAAATTGTGTCTTAGTTATTT